>NC_092276.1:12888877-12944083 GCF_036320965.1 Panulirus ornatus
GGGGTGAGAGAGTATCATTAGATTTTAGGGAGAATAATAAGATGTTTTGGAAGGAGGTAAATAACGTACGTAAAAGATGGTAACAAATCGGAACTTCAGTGAAGGGGGCTAATGGGAAAGTGATAACAAGTAGTGGTGATGTGAGAAGGAGATGGAGTGAGTATTTTGAAGGTTTGTTGAATCAGTTTGATGAAAGAGTGGCAGATATAGGGTGTTTTAGTCGAGGTGGTGTGCAAAGTGAGAGGGTTAGGGAGAATGATTTGGTAAACAGAGACGAGATAGTAAAAGCTTTGCGAAAGATGAAAGCCGGCAAGCCAGCGGATTTGGATGGTATTGCAGTGGAATATATTAAAAAACGGGGATTGTATTGTTTACTGATTGGTAAGGTTGTTTAATGTATGTATGACTCATAGTGAGGTGACTGAGAATTGGCGGAATGCTTGCATAAGTCCATTCTACAAAGGAAGGGTTTTGATTGAGAGGGTGAAGGCATGTACAGATCATCAGATTGGGAAGAGCAGTGTTGTTTCAGAAGTGGTAGAGGATGCGTGGATCAGGCGTTTGCTTTAAGAATGTGAGAAATACTTAGAAAAGCAATTGGACTTGTATGTGGCATTTATGGATCTAGAGAAGGCATATGATAGATTTGATAGAGATGCTCTGTGGAAGGTATTAATAATATATGGTGTGGGAGGCAAGTTGTTAGAAGCAGTGAAAAGTTTTTATCAAGGATGTAAGGCATGTGTACGTGTAGGAAGAGAGGAAAGTGATTGGTTCACAGTGAATGTTGGTTTACGGCAGGGGTGTGTGATGTCTCCATGTTTGTTTAATTTGTTTATGAATGGAGTTGTTAGATATTTGAATGCAAGAGTTTTGGAAAGAGGGGCAAGTATGCAGTCTGTTGTGGATGAGAAACCTTGGGAAGTGAATCAGTTGTTGTTCGCTGATGATACACCGCAGGTGCCTGATTCAGGTGAAAAACTGCAGAAGCTGGTGACTGAGTTTGGTAAAGTATGTGAAAGAAGAAAGCTGAGAGTAAATGTGAATAAGAGCAAGGTTATTAGGTACAGTAGGGTTAAGGGACAAGTCAATTGGGAGGTAAGTTTGAATGGAGAAAAACTGGAGGATGTGAAGTGTTTTAGATATCTGGAAGTGGATTTGGCAACGAATCGAACCATGGAAGCGGAAGTGAATCATAGGGTGGGGGAGGGGGCAAAAATCCTGGAGGCCTTGAAAAATGTGTGGAAGTACGAGAACATTATCTCGGAAAGAAAAATGGGTATGTTTGAAGGAATAGTGGTTCAAACAATGTTGTATGGTTGCGACGCGTGGGCTATGGATAGAGTTGTGCGCAGGAGGGTGGATGTGCTGGAAATGAGATGTTTTAAGGACAATATGGTGGTTTGATCGAGTAAGTAATAATAGGGTAAGAGAGATGTTTGGTAATAGAAAGAGTTTGGTTGAGAGAGCAGAAGAGGGTGTTTTGAAATGGTTTGGTCACATGGAGAGAACGCGTGAGGAAAGATTGACAAGGAGGATATATGAGTCAGATGTGGAGGGTACAAGAAGTGGGAAACCAAATTGGAGGTGGAAATATGGAGTGAAAAAGATTTTGAGTGATCGGGGCCTGAACATGCAGGAGGGTGAAAGGCGTGCAAGGAATAGAGTGAACTAGAACGATGTGGTATATCGGGGTCGAGGTGCTGTCAATAGATTGAACCAGGGCATGTGAAGCGTCTGGGGTAAACCACGAAAAGTTGTGTGGGGCCTGGATGTGGAAAGGGAGCTGTGGTTTTTGGTGCATTATTACATGACAGCTATAGACTGAGTGTGAACGAATGTGGCCTTTTTTGTATTTTCCTAGAGCTACCTCGCACACATGAGGGGGGAGGGGGTTGTTATTCCATGTATGGCGAGGTGGCGATGGGAACAAATAAAGGCAGACAGTATGAATTATGTACATGTGTATATATGTATATGTCTGTGTGTGTATATATATGTGTACATTGAGATGTATAGGTATGTATATTTGCGTGTGTGGACGTGTATGTATGTACATGTGTATGTGGGCGGGTTGGCCATTCTTTCGTCTGTTTCCTTGCGCTACCTCGCTAACGCGGGAGACAGCGACAAAGCAAATAATATATATATATATATATATATATATATATATATATATATATATATATATATATTCATTTCATACTACTATTCGCCATTTCCCGCGATAGCGAGGTAGCGTTAAGAACAGAGGACTGGGCCTTTGAGGGAATATCCTCACCTGGCCCTCTTCTCTGTTCCTTCTTTTGGAAAAAAAAAAAAAATATTATATACCTGTGTATATAATACACCTCCTAGAGCCTCCTAGAGCCAGGATCGAACCCGGGACTCTTCGCAACAAGCGGGAGCGCTACCGCTAGGCTATGATCACCCCTAAACTGGAAATGACTATTCGAATACTATGCACTCGAATACCCTTTGTCTCACGTTGGTGAGCATGATGGGAAATGACCGGTGTAGAACCCGTTGCTCACCAACGTGAGACGAAGGGTATTCGACTACATAGTATTCGAATAGTCATTTCTCTTTTAGGGGTGATCATAGCCTAGCGGTATCGTTCCCGCTTGTTGCGCAAGGGTCCCAGGTTCGATCCTGGCTCTATGCACTTGAATACCCTTTCTCTCACGTTGGTGAGCCTGATGGGAAATGACCGGTGGAGAACCCGTTGCTCACCAACGTGAGACGAAGGGTATTCGACTACATAGTATTCGAATAGTCATTTTCCTTTTAGGGGTGATCATAGCCTAGCGGTAGCGCTCCCGCCTGTTGCGCAGGTGTCCCGGGTTCGATCCTGGCTGTTGGAGTTTTGTATGTTCTATGAAAGTGCGCGTCCATATGCACTTTGTTCGTATATATATATATATATATATATATATATATATATATATATATATATATATGTATATGTATATATATACATGGGTTGACTGTTTCACATAGGTAAAACAAAAGTCATCTTCACATATTTCCAATACGGGAGGGATATATTCAGTCAGGAAACAGCATGAAATTCATCCAATTTAACTGAGCTTTCAAAAGTCATGAAAAAATGAGCTTCATACACACACAGATATTACTCTCTGCTCTTTCTGCAGACTTTTTCGACCTTTCATTACTATATCATCTTCCACACATTGAATGTTTCTGTGTTACTTGCTCACACGTTCTATACATAGGTATGAATTACACATTACCACTGAAGGAAAGAGGAAAATCTAATGAAGGTGGAGGTGGATTACGCAGGTGTCTTCCTGTATGTCCACCTCCTTTTGGAGGATTGTCAATAACCTTGGCTCTGAGTCCTCTTGGTGCTCTGGGACCACTTGTTTCGGTCATTTTCCGTATGCTGACAGTTTTGGGCCCCCCGACGGCCTGGACTCTCGGTTAATGTTTGATTGCGCGATTGCCCCCAACACCCATTGGTCTTCCCCAGCTGATCACCCTCTCTGTTTCTCCAAATGGCCTCATGACCACTTACCCACGATTAAAAGGAAAGGAAGTCAAAATGCACATTCTGATATAAGCTACTGAACTGTGTTTGACTCAACTTTATAGAGATGAAAGTTGCTGTGGTACTAATGGAAACAATAGAAAAATAAATTACATAGGTTTGAAAACCTCTGGTATGGTATCACAGCAAATGATATTACCCATGTTTATAGATTCTTTGTTTGAAAATCAGTTGATTGTGAATGATGAACTTATCATAGCTACCTGCATTCTCTATACCGGTATTTCTTCGTCCATAGCTGTATGACTCCTTCGTTACAGACAGTCTTCCGACTTTATGTTTATCGGAAGTTGTGTATCATATTTACATGTGAAGTTTTTTCTTTTATTACTAATACATTTTCGTTTTCTATAACACTGAAAAATTCTGTATATATTCATAGTCATCAATAATCCATAGAGTGATTATGGATATGCAAACATGAACTCTCCGCCAGGATCTTTCTCCGACATTCAAATAACGTTCTTAACGCATGAAGTATAAAAAAGACTTTATCATCAGATGCATACCATTTCAATAGCTCCTGATACGGTATAAGATTCTAAATTCTTTTCCATTTCGAGTTACATGGAACATAAGGATCAAGAATTTTCCCTGTGAGGGAAAATCAACTTCGATATTCGATTTTTTCTGAACGAATTTTCGGTATTTCTTTTATCTCCATTTACTTTTGTTATCTAAACTCTCTCTCTCTCTCTCTCTCTCTCTCTCTCTCTCTCTCTCTCTCTCTCTCTCTCTCTCTCTCTCTCTCTCTCTCTCTCTCTCTCCAGCTTCTGTGCCATATCTAGTTAACTGTAAAGAAAGACAGTATAACGGTTGAGTTGTGTAGGTTCCTCTCTAAACTGCTGAAATGCTTGATGCAGTTGATTTTACTTTTATGGAAATCTATTTCCCAGAGTTTCTTCCCACATATCTTGTAGTTGCTCGAGTTCCTTTCTAAATTTTGTGTTATTTCTTCTAGACCATAGACTACTTTGTCGGATGAGAATCATAATTGTGAGTTTACCTCCTTGCCGGTCTCTTTAAAAAATCTTTTACTCTATAAACTGATTTTCTTTACGAGCTCTTCAGATTTCATCAACTATTTTCTGAAAACAACAGTAACATTGTCTTCAAAATTAGTAATCTTAGAATTCTGTTCTTTCCATGATGATATTTTGTTCAAACTCTTGACTCTGCAAAGTTGACAAATTGGATTTAACAGTATGGAAATAATGCATTCGGCCTAGAGCCTGTAGACAGCGGTCTACGTTGCAATTATTCCAGATGTTTCTTTTCTCAAACCTTCCCTAAACTATCAACTATTCCAAGGTAACACTCATTTATTACTGTACAGAAACCGTTCATAAAGATACTTCATCTGTATCATATTCATTATAATGGGTCAGCACTTCGTTATGGATAATCAGGTTTCTCATTGATATTCCTCCCTCTGTACTCATAAGTATACCCTTATCAAACGTCAGAAAGCACTATTAACAGCTGTTAAAACGACAAATCATATCCCATTACTTATCAATTATCACATTCTAATGCTTGGACTGTAGCTACCTTAGTGCTAATATGTGCAGAAGTATGTGGTAAGCGGAAGCTTGGAGGTGGGTAAGTGAGAAAGTGTAGAGAGTGTTGGGATAATGATATTATGTTTCCGGTGAAAGTGAAATGAGATGTATTGGCTTTATTTACAAGAAAGGATGAGACTGATTGGAAGATGTACAGTACATAATTTTCCAATTATACGGTGAGTGTACAAAGAGTACTGAGGATACAGTAGTTATGATTTTGGTTGATGTACTAACTACGATAGCCATTGTGTAAGCATAAGAGAGTGGTATTTCATTTAACATTTGAAAGAATTTGCTGCTTCAACAGCTCTTGATAGCGTTTTGCGATGCTGTTAATTGTGTACATGTGAATCAATAATAACGGGAAACCTGATGCTCCATAACGAAGTTATCTAGAAAGAACACTAAAAAAAATGATGTGTTTGAGCGACCATTGAGCCATCTAGATTAAATATCGTTGCCATTGTTTTGTTTAGTATAAGAGTTTTACCTCAGCATGGTTTATATTTCTTTATGGCTAACATATTCTCTGTCGGAAGAGGTTTGAGAAAAATTTTCCGGAACAATTTGCAATCTGGACTGCTACCTCCAGGCTCTAGACTGAATACATTATATTCACATTTTTCATTTCAGTTTGCCCACTTTGCAAATTTACGAGTTTGAACATATTATAATTATGAACTTAAGTGAATTCTGGAAAGATTTATGTTTTTGAAGGCACTGGAACTGTTGTGTTTAGAAAATGGTTGATGAAATTTTGAGAGCAAGCAAAGAAAAATATCCAAAGCCCATAAGAATTTTAGGAACAGACTCTGGCAGGGAGGTAAACTTCACATTCAGGATTCTCATCAGACACAGAGTGCTATATTGTTTACAAGTAATAACATATATACTAGAACGGAACCCGAATATACCCAAGAGATACATACAAAGAATCTCAACAGATCAAATAATATCATATAGGAATATGAACTGGGAAATAGATATCCATGGATGGATCAAGGAGTAATGTTATTATAGGTATTCTGAAGGATACAGTGAAGGAGTCAGTGGTTGGGTAAGAGAGGTTAGTTCAATTGTTATCAGGAGGCAATGGAAAGCAAGCATGCATCATGGACATGCGAAAACGACCTAACACCCAAGGACCGTTTGAAAGGTATAGCAGAAAAGAAAAGATTGCAAAAGAATAAGGGAGAAGGAACAGATAAATTCCGAAAAAACAAACAAGAAGTCTAAGAGAAGCCTTGAACTATTCCCTAAATTTCTCTGAGACAAAGTACTGATTCCCTTTTCTCTTTCCTTTCTTTGGATTTCCTTTTTCTTTTTTTTTTTTTTTGCTTCACTTGTAAAGAATTACCCAAGCTGAGATCTTTCATGACAAAAGGACGTGGTGGATCATAATGGCTGTCACCACACTATCCACGTGACAATGCCGGAGACGAGTGAGGGAGACTAAAATCCAATGGGATATACCGATGGAGGAGGACCATAGCAAAAATGTCTGACCATCAGAAACAACTCTTAAGTTTCTGATATCATCCACACTTCAGAAAACAACTCAGTGGATCATATTATTCACCTTTTAATACTCATATTGTGATTTTTTCCTCGTGTAAAAAGAGAATTTCATATTTCATCCACGAAACAGCCTGGGGTAAAGGATCACGTACGGTGATGCGCACTCAAGTAGATCGTGGATGTATCCCCATCCCGCTTATGAACGATTCTGAAACGACGATCCACATTTGAAGGTAATGCGTGTTGACAGATAGATGTCTTGGCGCCTTAAACTCTTGTCACTGGCGAGACTTAAGCTACTGTCGTTTCTGTTTTGCTAGCTGTTTGGATTACGCTTTAGTTCTGAACATCATACTTGACATAGCTCTGCATCTCATGCTTATGAGGATTATGTTTTGATTCCAACTTACCCTCACCGAATCAACTTGATTCTTCTAATACGACTTTAAAACTTGACTCAACTGCCCTTCGTTGCAGGAGTTCGTTCTCTCTTCCTCTTCTGTAAATATTGCTACTGACTTTGCTCCCTTGAACTTGTGTGCGCCTATAATTAGCTAGAATACGTTATATTTGGCTAGCTACTACGTCACATGAATGTTCCTTAATTGTTGGTAACTCAAGTGTGGGCTGTTGAGGTGCTCGCATCTTTCCCTACAATGGCAAACATGAGACCTGTTTAGCTCCTCCTAAATTCCCGAAAAAGCACGACCTGCTTCTTTCAAAAGGTATAATGCACGACCTCCAAAACTTTTAGATTATTTTGCCTCCTTTTTTCATTGTTTCCGTATTTCTCTGGACTTTTATATGATTCACTTCAAGCCCTTATTATGACATTTTGCTTGTAACTAAAACATTCGACATAGGAGTATATATTAAACAACAAAGCGCTGTGCTACATAATCCATCTTCAGGGGAGTTGGGTTTTTTTTTTCTAAATAATCCTCAGGGAATGTTATGAAACCTACACAAAGATCACCAAAACTCTATGATTTGTCCCACCTCTTCATTGATGACATATCTAAAAGCTCACGTATTCCAACACTTACCACAACTCCCTCAGACTTGAATGTGTTCCCATCCTTTCCAAATGCCCACGAAATTGTTTCTGCACTTCAACAAAAATTCCTCACTTTCTCTGGAAAGTAATGTTATGTTCCTATATTTTCACTTGAGCACCAAAACGCCCTAGAACTCCTTGGTATGACCCACTTTTCCCCAGTTAGTATAGGATCCTCGCCAATTAACTCAGCCCGCACTGTTGCTATAGGGAACACAAATTTAAGACTGAAAACTGCTGCAGTTATTACACAATTGTACCATAGATCCTGTAAAGTTTTTTCTTGCTAAGAATTATCTCTCAGCTTCCCTTCTTGTGGACCAAATGGTTTTCTCTTCCATTTTTCCTCTTCCTAGCTTTAGGGGTTTGCTGTGGTACAATTAAACACAAATGCATACTCATGTTCACGCACATATGCAGACAAGCAATCGCACATATTCACGAAAGAACAAACAAAAATATATTCAGACAAATGAAAAATTACAAATGCAAACATCAGAAACAAGAATAAATGGTTCCCATTTCTATCATGCATCACGTATTCCATGGATCGATCATTCGATTGCTACAAGTCATGTATTCAGAGTGGAAACGAGCACTACTTCAACAGTATACCGTCTTCCATTAAGGGAAACGAGGTATGTCACAAAAGCTGGTGAGAGAGAGAGAGAGAGAGAGAGAGAGAGAGAGAGAGAGAGAGAGAGAGAGAGAGAGAGAGAGAGAGAGATTAACTCCTGCCAAAATCCTCTACTCAGGGGATTTCAACATTCACCATGGGAAATCGTTGAATTTTTCCTATACGGATGGAGGAGGGATCGAAGCCCTCATGTTCTCCATTCCTAATTATCTAGAACAAGTTATTTCCCACTCTAACCATATCCCTGACCGTCGTGACTACTCTCCTAATATTCTGGACCTGTTTTTCTCTTTTCTTTACCTCTGATCCGTATCACTGTAACTTTTTCTTTAATGTTAAAGGCTCAAGTCACGGACAAAAGTCCACATCAAGGCCAGGTCTTAACTGCAGTATAGAGAAGATTATGAAATGAAAAAAGAAGACACAAGGGAAAAATATAGGAATTTTGGAGGAAGTGAAAAATCTCTTTTAAAATTTGACAGGTCATAGTTATTGGAGGAAAGAAACAGCTTGCCGAGTGTTGCCTGGTCTAGCTAATGACTGAGGCACACAAGCGGCCAGCTCTCAGGATCTAAAACCAAAGTAATACCTATAGAAGAAGGGAAGTGAACCAATTTTGCGGCGTAGGGCAAGAGGATCGAGTTTGGAAGTTAGCATGGGAGGGTTTATAAGTCGGGTAGCTTTTGACTCAACCCTGTCAAGTAATGATTCATAGCTAGTACTCTATACAAGGACGAATCAATATTTTGTATAATTGAAGCAACTGTTCAGACGAAAAGAATTTTCAACATCTAAACAGAGCATCAAGATTCTTAGAGGCAGACTTAGCCATTCCCGTAATGTGGGGTTTCCATAAAAGAGTGGATGTTACAGTAATACCATGTACGTTCATTGAGTCAAAGGAGAGACGGGAGTTGTCAGGAGGTTTCGAGTTAGATATGGGTAGAAACTGGGTCTTGAAAGCATTAAACTTAACTTGATTTCGTCCACCCCACTAAGATATGTCAAGAAGAGAAGCAGAACGAATGAGAGAAGGAGCAGAATTGAAGGATGTGGATGAATTAAGTGTTTAGTCATCAACGTCTGAGTGCATTTGATTATGTGTGGAAAGAGGAAATCAATGATAAAAGGGGAAAAAGTGTACGGGAAAGCCAGAACACTGAGGGACACTGCTGTCGATGGAGAAGGTCGGAGGAGGCTGATCCGCCAACTCAACAACCACAGAGACAGATCACACTCTCATTAATGCATCTGTTCTAAAGGAACATCCCCCTCCGGCACCCCTTCTAAACGTAAATACTGACACTTCAACTAAGCTGACTGAAGCAACTAACGAAAATTCTTTTCTGAGTTTCCTTAAGTAAATTACTGTCTCTTGCGTGGTGATTCTTTTGTCTCCGCCAAACGCAGGGCAGATGTTATTGTTGCGGGAGTGAAAACATTTTTCGCTTATCCCTCCAAGAGGACCTCTTCTTCCAACCTATGGTTCAACCGTCCTGTTCTGGGGCCATTCAAGCAAGGGATCAGGCATAACGAACTTAGAAAAACTCTCCTTTATCTGACTCCCATTCAGCATTTCTCACTGCTCATAATAAATGAAAGTACGATATCCGTGAGGGAAAGCATTCCTTTATTCAAGGGAAGTGCAATAACCTCTCCTCTGGTCTCTATCTAAGGGTATTGCTAACAACTTCTGTCGCTTTACCCTTCCTATACTTCTCCGTCCTGGCGGCACTGTAGCTGTCTTTCCCATAGAAAAAGCAACTCTGGTTCGGGTTTCTCCTCTAACTGCACCTTGGATGACTCTAACATTCCTTCACCCCCTGATGATTCTCTTATTAATCCTAAGCCCCTCCCGTAATCTTCTTTCGGAAAGTCCGAAAAGCACTTCTCTCCTTGGCATCCATCCCAATGTACTGAAAAAGTGTGCCTCTGAACCTCCACCTGTGCCTGTTCACCTGTTCATTTTCTGTTTAAAAACCAGAACTTTTCCTTCTTCTTGGACGCATACGTTGGTACATCCCATCCCTTTGAATGGTGACCGTTCCACCCCCTTGAACTATCGTCCTGTTGCTTTGACATGTCGCATTTCCAAAGCCTTGAATTCCTCCTCACTTCAAATACCTTTAGACATCTTGAAACTCACCGTCTTATTTTTGACCACCATCATGGCTTCCGCAAGGCGATATCCAGTAGTGATATTCTTCCCTGAAAGAAATTGAGAAATCCTGTGTTGCTACCCTAGACGTATCTAAATCTTTCCCTTCTCTTGGCTTCCCTTCCTCGCTTTGCTCCTTCATATCTAGCTTCCTCTCTGGCCGATCTATCTCCGTAGCTGTTAATGGATCAGTCTCAGCTCCTTGCTCCATCAACAGCTGTGTCCCTCAATGTTCTGTCCTATCCCTTGCACTTTTTCTCCTTTTTATCAATGATCTCTTTCCTCAACAAATAACTAAATGCACTCATTCGCTGACGACTCAGAACTGCGTTCCTCCACATCCTTCTTCTCTCATGCGATCCGCATCTCGTATTGAAGTGACTCACTCAGTAAATTTAGACTTGGACAAGATATCTCAATAGGGTAGACGAAATCTGGTTGAGTTTAATGCCTCTAAGACCCAGTTTATACCCATTTCTCTATCGAAAATTCCTCACAACCTTCCACTCTTCTTTGACAGTTCTGTAATTCCACCTCATGACTCAGTGAACATACTTGGCATTACTGCAACATACACTCTTTCTTGGAAACCCATGTTACGGAAATAGCTAAGTCTGCCTACAAGAAACTGAGAGTCCTATTTACATGTCGAATTTTTTTCTCTTTTGAACATATGCTCCGTTTATACAAAAGAATGATCCGTCCTTATATGGAGTACTGCTCTTGCATCTAGGGTGATTCTAGTTCTGCATCCTTACTTAACAGAGTTTAGTCAGAAGTGAACCGACTTATAATCTCTTGCAGGCTGTCCTCAAAACCTGACCCTATTGCCTTGCGCCGCAATGTTCACTTTCTCTTCTGTGAGTATTACTCTAGTTTTTGCTCCCGAGAGCTGGCTGTATTTGTGCCCTCTCCACTAGGTAGACCATACAATACTCGGCAAGTTGCTATGTCACAAGGTTACTCTGTGGCCATTGGCAACTCAAGTTTAGGCCGTTTTGATAACTGCTTCTTTCCCTACATTTCGATGCCGTGTAACTCTCTATGTAGCTTCTCATGTCTCTCCCAGTAATTATGGCCTGGCACATTTTAAAAGACGGCTTATCACTTCCTCCAAAAAATTGTAAATACTTTTCTATGTTTCTTATTTCTCTCTTTCATAATCTCTATATTTCATTTAAGGACCATCCTTGGTGTTGACTTTTCTCTGTGTCTTGAACTTTTGACATAAGAAAAAAGGCTAAAGTGGGATTGATCAGGGGTAAAAAACAGGTCCAGAGTATCAGGAGAGTAGTCATAGTGGTCAGGGTTATGGGTAGAGTGAGAGATAATTTGTTCTAGATCATTAGGAATGGAGAACTCGAGGGTTTCGAGCTCTCCTCCATCCGTTTGGGAAGAATTCAGCACCTTTCTACGGTGAACGTTAAAATCCCCTAATCATAGGATCTCGGCTTACAGGTGAGATGAGGCTACAGTCTCATGGCAGGAATTTCGACAGTCGAAGAAAGATACAAAACTTGTAGAGTTAGGAAAGCAATAGGCGAAAGAGGAAAACTGCGGTAGTTGGGATACAGTCCTTGAGCCACATATCGTCGACTCAAGGTCCTCGAGGCGTGCAACAGGTGTGTTGATGTTGCAATAAGCACAAACATCACCTTTGAACCGGAATCGAGTGGGAAATTTTGATTGATATGAAAAAGGGGTTACTGACATTAGACAACTAGGTCTCAGAAAAAAAGTAAGATATTAGGTGAGGTATGAAACTGATGATGTTCAACAGAAGAGAGGTTACTAGAGATCACGAATGCTGTTATAGCGAAGATGAAAAAAGGAAAGTATATCAGAGAAGGAAGGGTCGTGGAGGGGGTCCGTACTTCGACTGTCTGAGTCCTCCCTCTCATTGGCAGTAGAGTCAGGCAGATACCAGGAGATTATTTCATTAACAGTAGAGTTAGGCAGAAACCCAGAGATTCTTAGCAACCCATAATGCCTGGGACTAGAGACCATGGATTTTTGTGTTAATGAAAGAAAAAACGACTGTGCAGACAGGAGGTAGCAAGAGAGCTTGTGAAAAAGAAAAAAAAAGATTTAGTAGGTGTACGGTGTTTGTAAGAAAAAGATGGAAGGACTAGCCTAGTAGTCCCGTTTTGATGAGACAGTGTAAGATGATAAAAGGCTCCTCTTGAATCAGGTTGGTCAGCACTGCGGTCCTCCTGTCCAAAAATGGCGGGATCACTAGCTTGTAGCGGGACAGTAACATGTTCCATCTGACCTAGAACGGCATTACGTCTACCTCCTATTGGTGGGCCGTCAAAGACCTGTATGGTAGTGATCATGTTTATCTGGATAGCACAACAGTGAATTTAGCGATAGATTTTCTACATTCTTACTTCGCTCAATATTATTCTTCTGTATTTCCTCAACTGTAAGTATTTCTATATTTCTATTTACATATTTTGTATTAAGTTTTGAAATCATGCTACCCTTCATGACATTGTTGATTTCTTTCGCTTTTAGTGTTTTCCCTTAATTCTATGTGCTATGTACTGTGTACCTTCAAGTGTGTTACTTATTTATATTTTGTTTGCGTTTTGCATATCATAACCAAGTTTTGTAACTTAGTTTTTTTCTCGTTTTTGTAGATTTCTGACGATGCCTCTGTGAAAGCAAAAGCTTGATTGAAATAAAGTGGAACACTTTCGACAACTGATGTTTGAGCACCCACCTTATGATAGAATACTACTAGCAAATTAGAGAGCATAAAAGACTACCAACTCAAAATATGCTTTCATATTCAATTCTATGTGCATTAGAGGAAACCTACTCCAGCTTACACTAATACACACGGCGGGAATCAAGTGTTATTTGGGATCTAGGTAACTTTAAATACTGACACCTCATGAGGTGGATTGTCTCAACGACATAGAAAAATTACATGCTAACTGAAATACTATGAACTACTAAAGCGCGATTTCCCCTTCAAACGGTCATCACGAACAGATGTGATCATCATATCTATCTACACATCTATTTATCTATTTCTATTATAATCTGTCGCTGTCTCCCGCGTTAGCGAGCTAGCGCAAGGAAACAGGCGAAAGAAAGGCCCAACCCATCCATTTACACATGCATATACACACACGTCCACACACGCATATATACATACTTATACATCTCAACGTATACATATATATACACACAGAGACATATGCATACATACACATGCATATAATTCATACTATCTGCCCTTATTTATTCTCGTCGCCATCCCCCCCCCCCAGACACACACACATGAAATGAAAACCCCCTCCCCACCGCATGTGCGCGAGGTAACGTTAGGAAAAGACAACCCAAGGCCACTTTTGTTCATACTGTCTTTAGCTGTCATGTATAATGCACCGAAACCACAGCTCCCTCTCCACATCCAGGCCAAACAGAACTTTCCATGGTTTACCCCAGACGCTTCACATGCCCTCGTTCAATGCATTGACAACACGTCGACCCCCGGCATACCACATCGTTCCAATTCACTCTATTCCTTGCACGCCTTTCACCCTCCTGCATGTTCAGGCCCCGATCACTCAAAATCCTTTTCACTCCATCTTTCCACCTCCAATTTGCTCTCCCACTTCTTGTTCCCTCCACCTCTGACACATATGTCCTTTGGTCAATCTTTCCTCACTCATTCTCTCCATGTGACCAAACCACTACAAAACACCCTCTTCTGCTCTCTCAAACACACTCTTTTTATTACCACACATCTCTCTTACCCTATCGTTACTTACTCGATCAAACCACTCACACCACATATTGTCCTCAAACATCTCATTTCCAGCACATCCACCCTCCTGCGCACAACTCTATCCATAGCCCACGCCTCGCAACCATACAACATTGTTGGAACCACTATTCCTTCAAACATACCCATTTTTGCTTTCCGAGATAATGTTCTCGACTTCCACACATTCTTCAACGCTCCCACAATTTTCGCCTCCTCCCCCACCATATGATTCACTTCCGCTTCCATGGTTCCATCCGCTGCCAAATCCACTCCCAGATATCTAAAACACTTCACTTCCTCCAGTTTCTCTCCATTCAAACCTACCACCCAGTTGACTTGACCCTCAACCATACTGTACCTAATAACCTTGCTCTTATTCACATTTACTCTCAACTTTCTTCTTTCACACACTTTACCAAACTCAGTCACCAGCTTCTGCAGTTTCTCACACGAATCAGCCACCAGCGCTGTATCATCAGCGAACAACAACTGACTTACTTCCCAGGCTCTATCATCCACAACAGACTGCATACTTACCCATCTTTCCAAAACCCTTGCATTCACCTCCGTAACAACCCCATCCATAAACAAATTAAACAACCATGGAGACATCACACATCCCTTCCGCAAAGCTACATTCACTGAGAACCAATCACTTTCCTCTCTTCCTACACTTACACATGCCTTAAATGCTCGAAAAAAAACTTTTCACTGCTTCTAACAACTTGCCTCCAACACCATATATTCTTAATACCTTCCACAGAGCATCTCTATCAACTCTATCATAATCCTTCTCCAGATCCATAAATGCTACATACAAATCCATTTGCTTTTCTAAGTATTTCTCACATACATTCTTCAAAGCAAACACCAGATCCACACATCCTCTACCACATCTGAAACCACACTGTTCTTCCCCAATCTGATGATCTGTACATGCCTTCACCCTATCAATCAATACCCTCCCATATGATTTCCCAACAAACTTATACCTCTGTAATCTGAGCACTCACCTTTGTCCCTTTTGCCTTTGTACAATGGCACTATGCAAGCATTCCGCTAATCCTCAGGCACCTCACCATGAATCATACATACATTAAATAACCTTACCAACCAGTCAACAATACATTCACCCCCATCTTTTATGAATTCCGCTGCAATACCATCCAAACCCGCTGCTTTGCCGGCTTTCATCTTCCGCAAAGCTTTTAATACCTCTTCTCTGTCTACCAAATCATTTTCCCCCACCCTCTCACTATGCGCACCACCTCGACCAAAACACCCTATATCTGCCACTCTATCATCAAACACATTCAACAAACCTTCAAAATACTCACTCCACCTCCTTCTCACATCATCACTACTTGTTATCACCTCCCCATTAGCCCCCTTCACTGAAGTTCCCATTTCTTCCCTTGTCTTACGCACTTTATTTACCTCCTTCCTAAACATATTCTTATTCTCCCTAGAATTTAATGATACTCTCTCACCACTTGCACCTTTCTCTTGACCTCCTGCCTCTTTCTTTTATACATCTCCAACTCATTTGCATTATTTCCCAGCAAAATTGTCCAAATGCCTCTCTTCTCTTTTACTAATAATCTTACTTCCTCATCCCAGAACTCATTACCCTTTCTAATCTGCCCACCTCCCACGCTTCTCATGCCACAAGCATCTTTGGCGCAAGCCATCACTGCTTCCCTAAATACATCCCATTCCTCCCCCACTCCCCTTACGTCCTTTGTTTTCACCTTTTTCCATTCTGTACTCAGTCTCTCCTAGTACATCCTCACACAAGTCTCCTTCCCAAGCTCACTTACTCTCACCACTCTCTTCACCTCAACATTCTCTCTTCTTTTCTGAAAAACTCTACATATCTTCACCTTTACCTCCACAAGATAATGATCAGACATCCCTCCAGTTGCACCTCTTAGCAAATTAACATCCAAAAGTCTCTCTTTTGCGTGCCTATCAATTAACGCGTAATCCAATAACGCTCTCTGGCCATCTCTCCTACTTACATACGTATACTTATGTATATCTCTTTCTTTTTAACCAGGTATTCCCAATCACCAGTCCTTTTTCAGCACATAAATCTACAAGCTCTTCACCATTTCCATTTACGAAACTGAATACCCCATGTATACCAATTATTCCCTCAACTGCCAGATTACTCGCCTTTGCATTCAAATCACCCATCACTATAACCCGATCTCGTGCATCAAAACCACTAACACACTCATTCAGCTGCTCCCAAAACACTTGTCTCTCATGATCTTTCTTCTCATGCCCAGGTGCATATGCACCAATAATCACCCATCTCTCTCCATCAACTTTCAGTTTTACCCATATCAATCTAGAGTTTACTTTCTTACACTCTATCTCATACTGCCAACACTCCTGTTTCAGGAGTATTGGTACTCCTTCCCTTACTCTTATCCTCTCACTAACCCCTGACTTTACTCATAAGACATTCCCAAACCACTCTTCCCCTTTACCCTTGAGCTTCGTTTCACTCAGAGCCAAAACATCCAGGTTCCTTTACTCAAACATACTACCTCTCTCTCCTTTTTTCTCATCTTGGTTACATCCACACACATTTAGACACCCCAATCTGAGCCTTCGAGGAGGATGAGCACTCCCCGCGTGACTCCTTCTTCTGTTTCCCCTTTATATATATATATATATATATATATATATATATATATATATATATATATATATATATATATATATATATATATATATATATATATATATATTTTTTTTTTTTTTTTTTGCTTTGTCGCTGTCTCCCGCGTTTGCGAGGTAGCGCAAGGAAATAGACGAAAGAAATGGCCCAACCCACTCCCACTCACATGTATATACATACGTCCACACACGCAAATTTACATACCTACACAGCTTTCCATGGTTTACCCCAGACGCTTCACATGCCCTGATTCAACCCACTGACAGCACGTCAACCCCGGTATACCACATCGATCCAATTCACTCTATTCCTTGCCCTCCTTTCACCCTCCTGCATGTTCAGGCCCCGATCACACAAAATCTTTTTCACTCCATCTTTCCACTTCCAATTTGGTCTCCCACTTCTCCGCGTTCCCTCCACCTCCGACATATATATCCTCTTGGTCAATCTTTCCTCACTCATTCTCTCCATGTGCCCAAACCATTTCAAAACACCCTCTTCTGCTTTCTCAACCACGCTCTTTTTATTTCCACACGTCTCTCTTACCCTTACGTTACTTACTCGATCAAACCACCTCACACCACACATTGTCCTCAAACATCTCATTTCCAGCACATCCATCCTCCTGCGCACAACTCTATCCATAGCCCACGCCTCGCAACCATACAACATTGTTGGAACCACTATTCCTTCAAACATACCCATTTTTGCTTTCCGAGATAATGTTCTCGACTTCCACACATTCTTCAAGGCTCCCAAAATTTTCGCCCCCTCCCCTCACCCTTTGATCCACTTCCGCTTCCATGGTTCCATCCGCTGCCAAATCCACTCCAAGATATCTAAAACACTTCACTTCCTCCAGTTTTTCTCCATTCAAACTTACCTCCCAATTGACTTGACCCTCAACCCTACTGTACCTAATAACCTTGCTCTTATTCGCATTTACTCTTAACTTTCTTCTTTCACTCACTTTACCAAACTCAGTCACCAGCTTCTGCAGTTTCTCACATGAATCAGCCACCAGCGCTGTATCATCAGCGAACAACAACTGACTCACTTCCCAAGCTCTCTCAACCCCAACAGACTTCATACTTGCCCCTCTTTCCAAATCTCTTGCATTCACCTCCCTAACAACACATCCATAAACAAATTAAACAACCATAGAGACATCACACACCCCTGCCGCAAAGCTACATTCACTGAGAACCAATCACTTTCCTCTCTTCCTACACGTACACATGCCTTACATCATCGATAATATCTTTTCACTGCTTCTAACAACTTGCCTCCCACACTATATATTCTTAATACCTTCCACAGAGCATCTCTATCAACTCTATCATATGCCTTCTCCAGATCCATAAATGCTACATACAAATCCATTTGCTTTTCTACATATATATATATATATATATATATATATATATATATATATATATATATATATATATATATATATATATATATATATATATATATATATATATATATATATATATATATATATATATATATATATATATATATATATATATATATATATATATATATATATATATAAAAAGTATATATATATATATATTCCTATGAGTCCACGGGGAAAATGAAACACGAAAAGTTCCCAAGTGCACTTTCGTGTAATAATCACATCATCAGGGGAGACACAAGAGAGGAATATAACAGTCAGTTGATATACATCGAAGAGACGAAGCTAGGACGCCATTTGGCAAACATGTGATTGTCCAAAACATACAACGAGCGTTCATAAACTTATCATTTAACAAATCTTATCAACAATAAAGTTATCTAATTTGTACAGACCGTCGCTAATATTAAGATTATAATTCTTTGTGTATTTAATACTAGAAGATTCAATGATATTTCTCTTGGTAACTGAGTTAGAGTTAACAACTGAGATGTCAATACAATGATCATAGTTTTTAACATGATTAAACAAGGCATTTGATTCCTGCCCCGTTCTTATACTATATTTATGTTGCTTAAGTCTAACAGAAAGATCCTTACCAGTCTGACCAACATAAAATTTATCACAGTTTCCACAAGGAGCTTTATAGATGCAACCAAGAGAATTTTCTGGTGAATTCCTGATTAAGCTATTCTTTATAGTATTATTGTTGCTAAAGGCAACATTTACATTAAAGGATTTAAGCAACATGAGAAGCAAAGTGAAATTATTATCAAAAGGGAGAACTAAAAGATTCTTGGTGTCATGGGAGGTTTGGGCTCAACTCTATAAAATGATTTCTTTGCTAAATTAAGGGATTTATCAATGAAAGATCTAGGGTACTTTAACTTAGATCCAATAGAATATATCTTCTCAAACTCATCATCAATTAACTCTGGACAGCAAATACGTAATGCCCTTAGGAACATAGATTGAAATGATGTTAATTCAACTCTGTCATGTTGAGATGAGTAATAATGGAAATGTGAGCATACATTGGTGGGTTTTCTGTATATGCTAAACTTAAACTTGTTTCCTTGTCTATGGATCATGCAATCTAAAAATGGTAACATACCATTATTTTCATTTTCTACAGTAAATTTGATGGAAGGTACTATATTGTTAAGTAAGGGGAGAAATATTTGTAAATTTTCATTTGTTGGCCAAACACAAAGAACATCATCTACATACCTAAACCAGATTGCATTAGAAGGTAAGATATCCTTTAGTGATTTTTTTTCAAAAAATTGCATATAAAGATTACGTAGTACAGGTGAAGGAGGGTTACCCATTGCCATACCAAATTTTTGAGCATAATAATCTCCATTAAATTGAAATACACAGTCTTTTATACACAATTTTATCAGTTCAATGAAATTAGATTTTGAAACAGGTAAATGAATATCATCCAAGACATCAAATAGATATTCTAAAAGGTCATCAACTGGAACTAGTTTGAAATCAAAATTAACATTGATATTATTTAGCTTGTTGACTAAATCTACATTGTTCATGATATTAGAATTTGATACCTTACCCACCAAAGGGCTTAATAAGAAAACTAACCATTTTGACAATTTATATGTGATGGAGCTTACTGAACTCACTATAGGTCTTGCTGGAAAATTTTTTTTATGTTTTGATAAGTCCATACATATATGGCAATGAAGGGGACAAAGATGACAAATTTTTGATAAGAGAAATGTTACCTTTCAACAACAACTTCATTTCTTCATTGAAGTGAGAATTAACTGCTTCTAAGGGATTTTTACTAAGTTTAGAATATGTTGTGTTATCATTTAGAAGATCATTCATTTTAGATAGTTACTTTTGTCGAAAATCACAACAGTGTTAGCCTTATCTATTTTAGTAATATATATATCCTTGTCTTTTATTAAGGTGTTAATAGCTCTTTTGAATCTTTTAGGGCAATTAGCATCCGCTGGTTTTGACAAACTGGCATACACTAAACCCTTACAAATATTAATATCATCATTACTTAAATTACTGTATTTTTCTAAATTACAAAAAGACTTTGTGACATCAACACAGCTGGCTTCTTTGTTAGAGCACACAAAACTTAAACCATAGCCTAATGCACACAAGGAATCTTTATCTAGTTGTTTATCAGACCGGTTTACCACAAAAGATGGGTTAGCGTTCTTGGTCCAATCGTTGTTTTCAATAAGATGGTCCAACTTACGATTTAGTGACACTTGTAGCCTATTGCGTTCTTTCCTTAATTCATCAGAGTTAAATTATCATCGTTTCAATCTATGTTCCTTAGGGCATTACGTATTTGCTGTCCACAGTTTATTGATGATGAGTTTGAGAAGATATATTCTAAGGATCTAAGTTAAAGTACCCTAGATCTTTCATTGATAAATCCCTTAAGTTAGCAAAGAAATCATTTTATAGAGTTGAGCCCAAACCTTCCATTGACACCAAGAATCTTTTAGTTCTCCCTTTTAATAATAATTTCACTTTGCTTCCCATGTTGCTTAAATCCTTTAATGTAAATGTTGCCTTTAGCAACAATGATACTATAAAGAATATCTTAATCAGGATTTCACCAGAAAATTCTCTTGGTTGCATCTATAAAGTTCCTTGTGGAAACTGTGATAATTTTTATGTTGGTCAGACTGTTAAGGATCTTTCTGTTAGACTTAAGCAACATAAATATAGTATAAGAACGGGACAAGAATCAAATGCCTTGTTTAATCATGTTAAAAACTATGATCATTGTAATGACTGGAGTAACGACATCTCAGTTGTTAACTATAACTCTAGTGCCAAGAGAAATATCATTGAATCTTCAATTATTAAATGCACAAAGAATTATAATCTTAATATTAGTGATGGTCTATACAAATTAGATGTCTTTATTGTTGATAATATTTGTAAAATGATAAGTTTATGAACGCTCGTTGTATGTTTTGGACAATCACATGTTTACCAAATGGCGTCCTAGCTTCGTCTCTTCGATGTATATCAATTGACTGTTATATTTCTCTCTTGTGTCTCCCCTGATGATGTGATTATTACACGAAAGTGCACTTGGGAACTTTTCGTGTTTCATTTTCCCCTTGGACTCATAGGAATATATACATATATATATATATATATATATATATATATATATATATATATATATATATATATATATATATATATATATATATATATATATATATATATATATATATATATATATATATATATATATATATGTATATATATATATATATATATATATATATATATATATATATATATATATATATATATATATATATATATATATATATATATTATATATATATATATATATATATATATATTATATTTTTTTTATTATACTTTTTCGCTGTCTCCCGCGTTTGCGAGGTAGCGCAAGGAAACAGACGAAACAAATGGCCCCACCCCCCCCCCCCATACACATGTATATACATACGTCCACACACGCAAATATACATACCTACACAGCTTTCCATGGTTTACCCCAGACGCTTCACATGCCTTGATTCAATCCACTGACAGCACGTCAACCCCGGTATACCACATCGCTCCAATTCACTCTATTCCTTGCCCTCCTTTCACCCTCCTGCATGTTCAGGCACCGATCACACAAAATCTTTTTCACTCCATCTTTCCACCTCCAATTTGGTCTCCCTCTTCTCCTCGTTCCCTCCACCTCCGACACATATATCCTCTTGGTCAATCTTTCCTCACTCATTCTCTCCATGTGCCCAAACCACTTCAAAACACCCTCTTCTGCTCTCTCAACCACGCTCTTTTTATTTCCACACATCTCTCTTACCCTTACGTTACTCACTCGATCAAACCACCTCACACCACACATTGTCCTCAAACATCTCATTTCCAGCACATCCATCCTCCTGCGCACAACTCTATCCATAGCCCACGCCTCGCAACCATACAACATTGTTGGAACCACTATTCCTTCAAACATACCCATTTTTGCTTTCCGAGATAATGTTCTCGACTTCCACACATTCTTCAAGGCCCCCAGAATTTTCGCCCCCTCCCCCACCCTATGATCCACTTCCGCTTCCATGTTTCCATCCGCTGCCAGATCCACTCCCAGATATCTAAAACACTTCACTTCCTCCAGTTTTTCTTCATTCAAACTCACCTCCCAATTGACTTGACCCTCAACCCTACTGTACCTAATAACCTTGCTCTTATTCACATTTACTCTTAACTTTCTTCTTCCACAGCTTCTGCAGTTTCTCACATGAATCAGCCACCAGCGCTGTATCATCAGCGAATAACAACTGACTCACTTCCCAAGCTCTCTCATCCCCAACAGACTTCATACTTGCCCCTCTTTCCAAAACTCTTGCATTTACCTCCCTAACAACCCCATCCATAAACAAATTAAACAACCATGGAGACATCACACACCCCTGCCGCAAACCTACATTCACTGAGAACCAATCACTTTCCTCTCTTCCTACACGTACACATGCCTTACATCCTCGATAAAAACTTTTCACTGCTTCTAACAACTTTCCTCCTACACCATATATTCTTAATACCTTCCACAGAGCATCTCTATCAACTCTATCATATGCCTTCTCCAGATCCATAAATGCTACATACAAATCCATTTGCTTTTCTAAGTATTTCTCACATACATTCTTCAAAGCAAACACCTGATCCACACATCCTCTACCACTTCTGAAAACACACTGCTCTTCCCTAATCTGATGCTCTGTACATGCCTTCACCCTCTCAATCAATACCCTCCCATATAATTTACCAGGAATACTCAACAAACTTATACCTCTGTAATTTGAGCACTCACTCTTATCCCCTTTGCCTTTGTACAATGGCACTATGCACGCATTCCGCCAATCCTCAGGCACCTCACCATGAGTCATACATACATTAAATAACCTTACCAACCAGTCAACAATACAGTCATCCCCTTTTTTAATAAATTCCACTGCAGTACCATCCAAACCTGCTGCCTTGCCGGCTTTCATCTTCCGCAAAGCTTTCACTACCTCTTCTCTGTTTAACAAATAATTTTCCCTAACCCTCTCACTTTGCACACCACCTCGACCAAAACACCCTATATCTGCCACTCTATCATCAAACACATTCAACAAACCTTCGAAATACTCACTCCATCTCCTTCTCACATCACCACTACTTGTTATCACCTCCCCATTTGCGCCCTTCACTGAAGTTCCCATTTGCTCCCTTGTCTTACGCACTTTATTTACCTCCTTCCAGAACATCTTTTTATTCTCCCTAAAATTTAATGATACTCTCTCACCCCAACTCTCATTTGCCCTTTTTTTCACCTCTTGCACCTTTCTCTTTCTTTTATACATCTCCCACTCAATTGCATTTTTTCCCTGCAAAAATCGTCCAAATGCCTCTCTCTTCTCTTTCACTAATACTCTTACTTCTTCATCCCACCACTCACTACCCTTTCTAATCAACCCACCTCCCACTCTTCTCATGCCACAAGCATCTTTACCGCAATCCATCACTAATTCCCTAAATACATCCCATTCCTCTCCCACTCCCCTTACTTCCATTGCTCTCACCTTTTTCCATTCTGTACTCAGTCTCTCCTGGTACTTCCTCACACAGGTCTCCTTCCCAAGCTCACTTACTCTCACCACCCTCTTCACCCCAACATTCACTCTTCTTTTCCGAAAACCCATACAAATCTTCACCTTAGCCTCCACAAGATAATGATCAGACATCCCTCCAGTTGCACCTCTCAGCACATTAACATCCAAAAGTCTCTCTTTCGCACGCCTGTCAATTAACACGTAATCCAATAATGCTCTCTGGCCATCTCTCCTACTTACATAAGTATACTTATGTATATCGCGCTTTTTAAACCAGGTATTCCCAATCATCAGTCCTTTTTCAGCACATAAATCTACAAGCTCTTCACCATTTCCATTTACAACACTGAACACCCCATGTATACCAATTATTCCCTCAACTGCCACATTACTCACCTTTGCATTCAAATCACCCATCACTATAACCCGGTCTCGTGCATCAAAACCACTAACACACTCATTCAGCTGCTCCCAAAACACTTGCCTCTCATGATCTTTCTTCTCATGCCCAGGTGTATATGCACCAATAATCACCCACCTCTCTCCATCAACTTTCAGTTTTACCCATATTAATCGAGAATTTACTTTCTTACATTCTATCACATACTCCCACAACTCCTGTTTCAGGAGTATTGCTACTCCTTCCCTTGCTCTTGTCCTCTCACTAACCCCTGACTTTACTCCCCAGACATTCCCAAACCACTCTTCCCCTTTACCCTTGAGCTTCGTTTCACTCAGAGCCAAAACATCCAGGTTCCTTTCCTCAAACATACTACCTATCTCTCCTTTTTTCACATCTTGGTTACATCCACACACATTTAGACACCCCACTCTGAGCCTTCGAGGAGGATGAGCACTCCCCGCGTGACTCCTTCTTCTGTTTCCCATTTTAGAAAGTTAATACAAGGAGGGGAGGATTTCTGGCCCCCCGCTCCCGTCCCCTCTAGTCGCTTTCTACGACACGCGAGGAATACGTGGGAAGTATTCTTTCACCCCTATCCCCGGGGATAATATACATATATATATATACATATACACATACACACATACACATACATACGCACATATACACACACACACACACACACACATACATATATATATACATATGAAAAATGTAAGAAATATATATATATATATATATATATATATATATATATATATATATATATATATATATATATATATATATATATATATATATATATATATATATATATATATATATATATATATATGTATATATATATATATATATGTGGGAGTATGTGATAGAGTGTAAGAAAGTAAATTCTCGATTAATATGGGTAAAACTGAAAGTTGATGGAGAGAGGTGGGTGATTATTGGTGCTTATGCACCTGGGCATGAGAAGAAAGATCAAGAGAGGCAAGTGTTTTGGGAGCAGCTGAATGAGTGTGTTAGTGGTTTTGATGCACGAGACCGGGTTATAGTGATGGGTGATTTGAATGCAAAGGTGAGTAATGTGGCAGTTGAGGGAATAATTGGTATACATGGGGTGTTCAGTGTTGTAAATGGAAATGGTGAAGAGCTTGTAGACTTATGTGCTGAAAAAGGACTGGTGATTGGGAATACCTGGTTTAAAAAGCGAGATATACATAAGTATACTTATGTAAGTAGGAGAGATGGCCAGAGAGCGTTATTGGATTACGTGTTAATTGACAGGCGTGCGAAAGAGAGACTTTTGGATGTTAATGTGCTGAGAGGTGCAACTGGAGGGATGTCTGATCATTATCTTGTGGAGGCTAAGGTGAAGATTTGTATGGGTTTTCAGAAAAGAGGAGTGAATGTTGGGGTGAAGAGGGTGGTGAGAGTAAGTGAGCTTGAGAAGGACACCTGTGTGAGGAAGTACCAGGAGAGACTGAGTACAGAATGGAAAAAGGTGAGAACAATGGAAGTAAGGGGAGTGGGGGAGGAATGGGATGTATTTAGGGAATCAGTGATGGATTGCGCAAAAGATGCTTGTGGCATGAGAAGAGTGGGAGGTGGGTTGATTAGAAAGGGTAGTGAGTGGTGGGATGAAGAAGTAAGAGTATTAGTGAAAGAGAAGAGAGAGGCATTTGGACGATTTTTGCAGGGAAAAAATGCAATTGAGTGGGAGATGTATAAAAGAAAGAGACAGGAGGTCAAGAGAAAGGTGCAAGAGGTGAAAAAAAGGGCAAATGAGAGATGGGGTGAGAGAGTATCATTAAATTTTAGGGAGAATAAAAAGATGTTCTGGAAGGAGGTAAATAAAGTGCGTAAGACAAGGGAGCAAATGGGAACTTCAGTGAAGGGCGCAAATGGGGAGGTGATAACAAGTAGTGGTGATGTGAGAAGGAGATGGAGTGAGTATTTCGAAGGTTTGTTGAATGTGTTTGATGATAGAGTGGCAGATATAGGGTGTTTTGGTCGAGGTGGTGTGCAAAGTGAGAGGGTTAGGGAAAATGATTTGGTAAACAGAGAAGAGGTAGTGAAAGCTTTGCGGAAGATGAAAGCCGGCAAGGCAGCAGGTTTGGATGGTATTGCAGTGGAATTTATTAAAAAAGGGGGTGACTGTATTGTTGACTGGTTGGTAAGGTTATTTAATGTATGTATGACTCATGGTGAGGTGCCTGAGGATTGGCGAAATGCGTGCATAGTACCATTGTACAAAGGCAAAGGGGATAAGAGTGAGTGCTCAAATTACAGAGGTATAAGTTTGTTGAGTATTCCTGGTAAATTATATGGGAGGGTATTAATTGAGAGGGTGAAGGCATGTACAGAGCATCAGGTTGGGGAAGAGCAGTGTGGTTTCAGAAGTGGTAGAGGATGTGTGGATCAGGTGTTTGCTTTGAAGAATGTATGTGAGAAATACTTAGAAAAGCAAATGGATTTGTATGTAGCATTTATGGATCTGGAGAAGGCATATGATAGAGTTGATAGAGATGCTCTGTGGAAGGTATTAAGAATATATGGTGTGGGAGGAAAGTTGTTAGAAGCAGTGAAAAGTTTTTATCGAGGATGTAAGGCATGTGTACGTGTAGGAAGAGAGGAAAGTGATTGGTTCTCAGTGAATGTAGGTTTGCGGCAGGGGTGTGTGATGTCTCCATGGTTGTTTAATTTGTTTATGGATGGGGTTGTTAGGGAGGTAAATGCAAGAGTTTTGGAAAGAGGGGCAAGTATGAAGTCTGTTGGGGATGAGAGAGCTTGGGAAGTGAGTCAGTTGCTGTTCGCTGATGACACAGCGCTGGTGGCTGATTCATGTGTGAAACTGCAGAAGCTGGTGACTGAGTTTGGTAAAGTGTGTGGAAGAAGAAAGTTAAGAGTAAATGTGAATAAGAGCAAGGTTATTAGGTACAGTAGGGTTGAGGGTCAAGTCAATTGGGAGGTGAGTTTGAATGGAGAAAAACTGGAGGAAGTGAAGTGTTTTAGATATATGGGAGTGGATCTGGCAGCGGATGGAACCATGGAAGCGGAAGTGGATCATAGGGTGGGGGAGGGGGCGAAAATTCTGGGGGCCTTCAAGAATGTGTGGAAGTCGAGAACATTATCTCGGAAAGCAAAAATGGGTTTGTTTGAAGGAATAGTGGTTCCAACAATGTTGTATGGTTGCGAGGCGTGGGCTATGGATAGAGTTGTGCGCAGGAGGATGGATGTGCTGGAAATGAGATGTTTGAGGACAATGTGTGGTGTGAGGTGGTTTGATCGAGTAAGTAACGTAAGGGTAAGAGAGATGTGTGGAAATAAAAAGAGCGTGGTTGAGAGAGCAGAAGAGGGTGTTTTGAAGTGGTTTGAGCCCATGGAGAGGATGAGTGAGGAAAGATTGACCAAGAGGATATATGTGTCGGAGGTGGAGGGAACAAGGAGAAGAGGGAGACCAAATTGGAGGTGGAAAGATGGAGTGAAAAAGATTTTGTGTGATCGGGGCCTGAACATGCAGGAGGGTGAAAGGAGGGCAAGGAATAGAGTGAATTGGAGCGATGTGGTATACCGGGGCTGACGTGCTGTCAGTGGATTGAATCAAGGCATGTGAAGCGTCTGGGGTAAACCATGGAAAGCTGTGTAGGTATGTATATTTGTGTGTGTGGACGTATGTATATACATGTGTATGGTGGGGGGGGTTGGGCCATTTCTTTCGTCTGTTTCCTTGCTCTACCTCGCAAACGCGGGAGACAGCGACAAAGTATAAAAAAAAAAAAGATATATATATATATATATATATATATATATATATATATATATATATATATATATATATATATATATATATATATATATATATATATATATATATATATATATATATATATATATGTATATATACATATATATATATATATATATATATATATATATATATATATATATATATATATATATATATATATATATATATATATATATATATGTGTCTTCCCTGGGGATAGGGGAGAAAGAATACTTCCCACGTATTCCCTGCGTGTCGTAGAAGGCGACTAAAAGGGAAGGGAGCGGGGGGCTGGAAATCCTCCCCTCTCGTTTTTTTTTTTTTTCCAAAAGAAGGAACAGAGGAGAGGTCCAGGTGAGGATATTCCCTCAAAGGCCCAGTCCTCTGTTCTTAACGCTACCTCGCTATCGCGGGAAACAGCGAATAGTATGAAAAAAAAAAAAAAAAATATATATATATATATATATATATATATATATATATATATATATATATATATATATATATATATATATATATATATATATATATATATATATATATATATATACTTTTTCGCTATCTCCAGTGTCAGCGAGGTAGCTCGAGGAAATAGACAAAAGAATGGCCCAACCAACCACATACACATTAACATATATACGTACACGTCTGCACACGCACATGTACATTCTTATACATTTCAACGTATACATATATATACATACACAGACATTTACGTATATACACGCGTACATAATTCATACTTGCTGCCTTTATTCATTCCTGTCACCAACCCCCTTCCCCCGCACGTGCTAGAGAGAACGATGGTAAACGACAACAAAAGCCACATTCGTGCACACTCAGTCTCTAGCAGTCATGCATAAAGCACCGAAAACTAACCTCGCCTTACCTAACCTAACCATGGAAAGTTTTGTGGGGCCTGGATGTGGAAATGGAGCTGTGGTTTCGGTGCATTATCCATGACAGCTAGAGAATGCGTGTGAACGAATTTGGTCTTCGTTGTCTTTTTTAGCGCTGCCTTGCGCGCGTTCAGGGGGAGGTGGTTGTTATTTCATGTGTGGCGGGTTGGCGACAGGAATGAATAAAAGCAGCAAGTATGATTTATGTACTGTGCATATATGTATATGTCTATGTATGTATATATATATTTTTTTTTTCATACTATTCGCCATTTCCCGCATTAGCGAGGTAGCGTTAAGAACAGAGGACTGGGCCTTTGAGGGAATATCCTCACATGGCCCCCTTCTCTGTTCCTTCTTTTGGAAAAATTAAAAAAAAAGAAAAAACATGAATTATGTACGCATATATATATATATATATATATATATATATATATATATATATATATATATATATATATATACATATATATATATATATATATATATATATATATATATATATATATATATATATTTTTTTTTTTTTTTTTGCTTTGTCGCTGTCTCCCGCGTTTGCGAGGTAGCGCAAGGAAACAGACGAAAGAAATGGCCCAACCCACCCCCATACACATGTATATACATACGTCCACACACGCAAATATACATACCTACACAGCTTTCCATGGTTTACCCCAGACGCTTCACATGCCTTGATTCAATCCACTGACAGCACGTCAACCCCGGTATACCACATCGCTCCAATTCACTCTATTCCTTGCCCTCCTTTCACCCTCCTGCATGTTCAGGCCCCGATCACACAAAATCTTTTTCACTCCATCTTTCCACCTCCAATTTGGTCTCCCTCTTCTCCTCGTTCCCTCCACCTCCGACACATACATCCTCTTGGTCAATCTTTCCTCACTCATTCTCTCCATGTGCCCAAACCACTTCAAAACACCCTCTTCTGCTCTCTCAACCACGCTCTTTTTATTTCCACACATCTCTCTTACCCTTACGTTACTTACTCGATCAAACCACCTCACACCACACATTGTCCTCAAACATCTCATTTCCAGCACATCCATCCTCATGCGCACAACTCTATCCATAGCCCACGCCTCGCAACCATACAACATTGTTGGAACCACTATTCCTTCAAACATACCCATTTTTGCTTTCCGAGATAATGTTCTCGACTTCCACACATTCTTCAAGGCCCCCAGAATTTTCGCCCCCTCCCCCACCCTATGATCCACTTCCGCTTCCATGGTTCCATCCGCTGCCAGATCCACTCCCAGATATCTAAAACACTTCACTTCCTCCAGTTTTTCTCCATTCAAACTCACCTCCCAATTGACTTGACCCTCAACCCTACTGTACCTAATAACCTTGCTCTTATTCACATTTACTCTTAACTTTCTTCTTTCACACACTTTACCAAACTCAGTCACCAGCTTCTGCAGTTTCTCACATGAATCAGCCACCAGCTGATTATATATATATATACATATATATATATATATATATATATATATATATATATATTATCCCTGGGGATAGGGGATTAAGAATACTTCCCACGTATTCCCTGCGTGTCGTAGAAGGCGACTAAAAGGGGAGGGAGCGGGGGGCTGGAAATCCTCCCCTCTCGTTTTTTTTTTTTTTTTTTTTTTTTTTTTTTTTTTTTTCCAAAAGAAGGAACAGAGAATTGGGCCAGGTGAGGGTATTCCCTCAAAGGCCCAGTCCTCTGTTCTTAATGCTACCTCGCTAACGCGGGAAATGGCGAATAGTATAAAAGAAAAGAAAGAAAAGATATATATATATATATATATATATATATATATATATATATACATATATATATATATGTATGTATACGTTGAAATGAATAAGTATGTATATGTGCGTGTGTGGACGTGTAAGTAAATATAACTCTCCGTTTGTTTAACTATTCATCTATGTGAATTTGATGACTTCGATCAATATCATTTGTATATTCGCATCCGTTGTATTTTTCTTGCTGTTTTACTCGAGGGCTATTTCCTTCCTTACAGACTATCGCTTCATAAAAGTAGTTTCAGTGTCCATTCAAAGGCATAGTCATGATATCACCTTTATATGATATTCCGCAGCTCTGGATATTACTATAAAAAATATAAAACGGTTTTTCAAGTTCTGATAATTTCAAACTGAATCCGTTAACACATACTTTCTGTCAGGAAACGAAAAATAAATTCAAAGAGATGAACTCATTTGTAATTTCGGTAAACGAATTTAGCAATTAATTAATCTTTTTCCCTCCTATGAACGCTAGAAAAGACTAAATACTCAACATGCAAAATTAATTATGAACGATTTTAACTTTGTCTTATTGTATATTCCATGGGTAAAGAGTCACTGTACTTAGGCTCAGGCCTCTGTTCTTAATGCCACTTCGCTGATTCGGGAAATGGCGAATATGTATGAAAGAAAAAAAATAGAATATATATATATATATATATATATATATATATATATATATATATATATATATATATATATATATATATCTGGGGATAGAGGAGAAAGAATACTTCCCACGCATTCTCCGCGTGTCGTAGAAGGTGACTAAAGGGGACGGCAGCGGGGGGCTAGAAACCCTTCCCTCCTTATATTCTAACTTTCAAAGAGGAGAAACAGAATAAGGAGTCCTCGAAGGCGAAGATTGAGGTGTCTAAATGTGTTTGGATGTGACCAAGATGAGAAAAAAAGAAAGATAGGTAATATGTTTCAGGAGAGGAACCTGGATGTTTTGGCTCTGAGTGAAACGAAGCTCAAGTGGAAAGGGGAAGAGTGGTTTGGGAATGTTTTGGGAGTAAAGTCAAGGATTGGTGAGAGGACAAGAGCAAGGGAAGGACTAGCACTACTCCTGAAACAGTAGTTGTGGGAGGACGTGATACAGTGTAAGAAAGTTACTCTAGATTGATATGGGTAAAACTGAAAGTGGATGGAGAGAGATGGGTGATTATTGGTGCCAATACACCTGGGCATGAGAAGAAAGATCCTGAGAGGCAAGTGTTTTGGGAGCAACTGAGTGAGCGTTTTAGCAGACTTGGCGCACGAGAACGGGTTATAGTGAAGTGTGATTTGAATGCAAAGATGTGTAATTTGGCAGTTGATGGAATAATTGGTGTACATAGGGTGTTCAGTGTTGTAAATGGTAATTGTCAAGAGCTTGTAGATTTGTGTGCTGAAAAAGGATTGGTGATTGGGAATACCTGGTTTAAAAAGAGATACACATAATTATATGTATGTAAGTACGAGAGATGGCCAGAGAGCGTTATTTGATTACGTGTTAGTTGATACGCGTATGAAAAAGAGACCTTTGCATGTTAATGCACTGAGAGGTGCAACTGGAGCGGTGTCGGGTCATTAACTTGTGGAGGCGAAGGTAAAGATTTCTAGAATTTTTCAGAAAAGAAGAGAGAATGTTGGGATGAAGAGAGTGGTTAGCGTAAGTGAGCTTGGGAAGGAGACTTGTTTGAGGAAGTACCAGGAGAAACTGAGTGCAGAATGGAAAAAGGTGACAGCAAAGGACGTAAGGAAAGTGGGGCAGGAATGGGATGTATCTAGATAAGCAGTGATAGCTTGCGCAAAAGATGCTTGTGGCATGAGAAGCGTGGGAAGTGGGCAGATGAGAAAGGGTAATGACTGGAGAGATGAAGAGGTAAGATTATTAGTGAAAGAGAAGAGAGAGTCGTTTGGACGACTTTTGCAGGGAAATAGTGCAAATGACTGGGAGATGTATAAAAGAAAAAGGCATAGGTCAAGAGAAAGGTGCAAGATGTGAAAAAAGAGGGCAAATGAGAGCTGGGGTGAGAGAGTATCATTAATTCTAGGGAGAATAAAAAGGTGTTTGGGAAGGAGGTAGGTAAAGTGCGTAAGAGAAGAGAACAAATGGGAACATCGGCGGAGGGGGCCAATGGGGAGGTGATAACAAGTAATGTTGATATAAGAAGGAGATAGTGTGAGAATTTCGAAGGTTTGTTGAATGTGTTAGATGATAGATAGATGGTTGGTTAATGAAAGAGAAGAGAGAGGCGTTTGGACGATTTTTGCAGGGAAATAGTGCAAATGACTGGGAGATGTATAAAAGAAAAAGGCATAGGTCAAGAGAAAGATGCAAGATGTGAAAAAAGAGGGCAAATGAGAGCTGGGGTGAGAGAGTATCATTAATTCTAGGGAGAATAAAAAGGTGTTTGGGAAGGAGGTAAATAAAATGCGTAAGAGAAGAGAACGAATGAGAACATCGGTGGAGGGGGCCAATGGGGAGGTGATAACAAGTAGTGTTGATGTAAGAAGGAGATGGTGTGAGTATTTCGAAGGTTTGTTGAATGTGTTAGATGATAGTTAGATGGTTGGTTAATTTGTTTATGGATGGGGCTGTTAGGGAGGTGAATGCAAGAGTTTTGGAGGGAAGGGAAAGTATGCAGTCTGTTATGGATGAGAGGGCTTGGAAAGTGAGTCAGTTTCTGTTCGCTGATGATACAGCGTTGGTGGCTCATTCGGGTGAGAAGTTGCAGAAGTTGGTGACTGAGTTTAGTAAAGTGTGTGAAACAAGAGAGCTGAGAGTAAATATGAATAAGAGCAAGGTTATTAGGTACAGTAGGTTTGAGGGACAAGGCAACTGGAAGGCAAGTTTCAATGGAGAAAGACTGGAGAAAGTGAAGTGTTTTAGATATCTGAGAGTGGATTTGGCAGCGAATGGAGCCATGGAAGCGTAAGTGACTCACAGGGTGGGGGAGAGGGCCAAAGTTCTGAGAATGTTAAAAAAGTGTGGAAGGCAAGAACATTATCTCGGAAAGCAAAAATGTGTAAGTTTGAAGGAATAGTGGTTCCAACAATAATGTATGGTTGCGAGGCGTGGGCTATAGATAGGGTTGTCCGAAGGAGGGTGGATGTGCTGGAAATGAGATGTTTGAGGACAATATGTGGTGTGAGGTGGTTTGATCGAGTAAGTAATGAAAGGGTGAGAAAAATGTGTGTTAATAGAAAGAGTGTGGTTGAGAGAGACGAAGAGATTGTATTGAAATGATTTAGCCATATGAAGAGAATGAGTGAGGAAGGATTGACAAATATATATGCATCAGAGGCGTAGGGAGCGAGGAGAAGTGTCTTGGATGTGATTATTACATAGAAGTGCACTTTCCAATTTATATATATATATATATATATATATATATATATATATATATATATATATATATATATATATATATATATATATATATATATATATATATATATATTTTTTTTTTTTTTTTTTTTTTTTATAATTTGTCGCTGTCGCCCGCGTTTGCGGGGTAGCGCAAGGAAACAGACGAAAGAAATGGCCCAACCCCCCCCCCATACACATGTACATACACACGTCCACACACGCAAATATACATACCTACACACCTTTCCATGGTTTACACCAGACGCTTCACATGCCCTGATTCACTCCACTGACAGCACGTCAACCCCTGTATACCACATCGCTCCAATTCACTCTATTCCTTGCCCTCCTTACACCCTCCTGCATGTTCAGGCCCCGATCACACAAAATCTTTTTCACTCCATCTTTCCACCTCCAATTTGGTCTCCCTCTTCTCCTCGTTCCCTCCACCTCCGACACATATATCCTCTTGGTCAATCTTTCCTCACTCATTCTCTCCATGTGACCAAACCATTTCAAAACACCCTCTTCTGCTCTCTCAACCACGCTCTTTTTATTTCCACACATCTCTCTTACCCTTACGTTACTTACTCGATCAAACCACCTCACACCACACATTGTCCTCAAACATCTCATTTCCAGCACATCCATCCTCCTGCGCACAACTCTATCCATAGCCCACGCCTCGCAACCATACAACATTGTTGGAACCACTATTCCTTCAAACATACCCATTTTTGCTTTCCGAGATACTGTTCTCGACTTCCACACATTTTTCAAGGCTCCCAAAATTTTCGCCCCCTCCCCCACCCTATGATCCACTTCCGCTTCCATGGTTCCATCCGCTGACAGATCCACTCCCAGATATCTAAAACACCTCACTTCCTCCAGTTTTTCTCCATTCAAACTCACCTCCCAATTGACTTGACCCTCAACCCTACTGTACCTAATAACCTTGCTCTTATTCACATTTACTCTTAACTTTCTTCTTCCACACACTTTACCAAACTCAGTCACCAGCTTCTGCAGTTTCTCACATGAATCAGCCACCAGCGCTGTATCATCAGCGAACAACAACTGACTCACTTCCCAAGCTCTCTCATCCCCAACAGACTTCATACTTGCCCCTCTTTCCAGGACTCTTGCATTTACCTCCCTAACAACCCCATCCATAAACAAATTAAACAACCATGGAGACATCACACACCCCTGCCGCAAACCTACATTCACTGAGAACCAATCACTTTCCTCTCTTCCTACACGTACACATGCCTTACATCCTCGATAAAAACTTTTCACTGCTTCTAACAACTTGCCTCCCACACCATATATTCTTAATACCTTCCACAGAGCATCTCTATCAACTCTATCATATGCCTTCTCCAGATCCATAAATGCTACATACAAATCCATTTGCTTTTCTAAGTATTTCTCACATACATTCTTCAAAGCAAACACCTGATCCACACATCCTCTACCACTTCTGAAACCGCACTGCTCTTCCCCAATCTGATGCTCTGTACATGTCTTCACCCTCTCAATCAATACCCTCCCATATAATTTACCAGGAATACTCAACAAACTTATACCTCTGTAATTTGAGCACTCACTCTTATCCCCTTTGCCTTTGTACAATGGCACTATGCACGCATTCCGCCAATCCTCAGGCACCTCACCATGAGTCATACATACATTAAATAACCTTACCAACCAGTCAACAATACAGTCACCCCCTTTTTTAATAAATTCCACTGCAATACCATCCAAACCTGCTGCCTTGCCGGCTTTCATCTTCCGCAAAGCTTTTACTACCTCTTCTCTGTTTACCAAATCATTTTCCCTAACCCTCTCACTTTGCACACCACCTCGACCAAAACACCCTATATCTGCCACTCTGTCATCAGACACATTCAACAAACCTTCAAAATACTCATTCCATCTCCTTCTCACATCACCACTACTTGTTATCACCTCCCCATTTACGCCCTTCACTGAAGTTCCCATTTGCTCCCTTGTCTTACGCACCCTATTTACCTCCTTCCAGAACATCTTTTTATTCTCCCTAAAATTTACTGATAGTCTCTCACCCCAACTCTCATTTGCCCTTTTTTTCACCTCTTGCACCTTTCTCTTGACCTCCTGTCTCTTTCTTTTATACTTCTCCTACTCAATTGCATTTTTTCCCTGCAAAAATCGTCCAAATGCCTCTCTCTTCTCTTTCACTAATACTCTTACTTCTTCATCCCACCACTCACTACCCTTTCTAAACAGCCCACCTCCCACTCTTCTCATGCCACAAGCATCTTTTGCGCAATCCATCACTGATTCCCTAAATACATCCCATTCCTCCCCCACTCCCCTTACTTCCATTGTTCTCACCTTTTTCCATTCTGTACACAGTCTCTCCTGGTACTTCCCCACACAGGTCTCCTTCCCAAGCTCACTTACTCTCACCACCTTCTTCACCCCAACATTCACTCCTCTTTTCTGAAAACCCATACTAATCTTCACCTTAGCCTCCACAAGATAATGATCAGACATCCCTCCAGTTGCACCTCTCAGCACATTAACATCCAAAAGTCTCTCTTTCGCACGCCTGTCAATTAACACGTAATCCAATAACGCTCTCTGGCCATCTCTCCTACTTACATAAGTATACTTATATATGTACATATATATATGTATATATATATATATATATATATATATATATATATATATATATATACATATATATATGTACATATATATATATATATATATGTATATATATATATATATATATATATATATATATATATATATATATATATATATATATATATATATATATATATATATATGTATATATATATATACATATATATATATATATATATATGTATATATATATATATATATATATATATATATATATATATATATATATATATATATATATATATATATATATATATATATATATATATATATATATATATGTATATATATGTATGTGTGTGTGTGTGTGTATATGTGCGTATGTGTGTGTATGTGTGTGTATGTGTATATGTATATATATATGTATATTATCCCTGGGGATAGGGGTGAAAGAATACTTCCCACGTATTCCTCGCGTGTCGTAGAAAGCGACTAGAGGGGACGGGAGCGGGGGGCCAGAAATCCTCCCCTCCTTGTATTAACTTTCTAAAATGGGAAACAGAAGAAGGAGTCACGCGGGGAGTGCTCATCCTCCTCGAAGGCTCAGAGTGGGGTGCCTAAATGTGTGTGGATGTAACCAAGATGTGAAAAAAGGAGAGATAGGTAGTATGTTTGAGGAAAGGAACCTGGATGTTTTGGCTCTGAGTGAAACGAAGCTCAAGGGTAAAGGAGAAGAGTGGTTTGGGAATGTCTGGGGAGTAAAGTCAGGGGTTAGTGAGAGGACAAGAGCAAGGGAAGGAGTAGCAATACTCCTGAAACAGGAGTTGTGGGAGTATGTGATAGAGTGTAAGAAAGTAAATTCTCGCTTGATATGGGTAAAACTGAAAGTTGATGGAGAGAGGTGGGTGATTATTGGTGCATATGCACCTGGGCTGAGAAGAAAGATCAAGAGAGGCAAGTGTTTTGGGAGCAGCTGAATGAGTGTGTTAGTGGTTTTGATGCACGAGACCGGGTTATAGTGATGGGTGATTTGAATGCAAAGGTGAGTAATGTGGCAGTTGAGGGAATAATTGGTATACATGGGGTGTTCAGTGTTGTAAATGGAAATGGTGAAGAGCTTGTAGATTTATGTGCTGAAAAAGGACTGATGATTGGGAATACCTGGTTTAAAAAGCGAGATATACATAAGTATACTTATGTAAGTAGGAGAGATGGCCAGAGAGCTTTATTGGATTACGTGTTAATTGACAGGCGTGCGAAAGAGAGACTTTTGGATGTTAATGTGCTGAGAGGTGCAGCTGGAGGGATGTCTGATCATTATCTTTTGGAGGCTAAGGTGAAGATTTGTATGGGTTTTCAGAAGGGAAGAGTGAATGTTGGGGTGAAGAGGGTGGTGAGAGTAAGTGAGCTTGAGAAGGACACCTGTGTGAAGAAGTACCAGGAGAGACTGAGTACAGAATGGAAAAAGGTGAGAACAATGGAAGTAAGGGGAGTGGGGGAGGAATGGGATGTATTTAGGGAATCAGTGATGGATTGCGCAAAAGATGCTTGTGGCATGAGAAGAGTGGGAGGTGGGTTGATTAGAAAGGGTAGTGAGTGGTGGGATGAAGAAGTAAGAGTATTAGTGAAAGAGAAGAGAGAGGCATTTGGACGATTTTTGCAGGGAAAAAATGCAATTGAGTGGGAGATATATAAAAGAAAGAGACAGGAGGTCAAGAGAAAGGTGCAAGAGGTGAAAAAAAGGGCAAATGAGAGTTGGGGTGAGAGAGTATCATTAAATTTTAGGGAGAATAAAAAGATGTTCTGGAAGGAGGTAAATAAAGTGCGTAAGACAAGGGAGCAAATGGGAACTTCAATGAAGGGCGCAAATGGGGAGGTGATAACAAGTAGTGGTGATGTGAGAAGGAGATGGAGTGAGTATTTTGAAGGTTTGTTGAATGTGTTTGATGATAGAGTGGCAGATATAGGGTGTTTTGGTCGAGGTGGTGTGCAAAGTGAGAGGGTTAGGGAAAATGATTTGGTAAACAGAGAAGAGGTAGTGAAAGCTTTGCGGAAGATGAAAGCCGGCAAGGCAGCAGGTTTGGATGGTATTGCAGTGGAATTTATTAAAAAAGGGGGTGACTGTATTGTTGACTGGTTGGTAAGGTTATTTAATGTATGTATGACTCATGGTGAGGTGCCTGAGGATTGGCGGAATGCGTGCATAGTGCCATTGTACAAAGGCAAAGGGGATAAGAGTGAGTGCTCAAATTACAGAGGTATAAGTTTGTTGAGTATTCCTGGTAAATTATATGGGAGGGTATTGATTGAGAGGGTGAGGGCATGTACAGAGCATCAGATTGGGGAAGAGCAGTGTGGTTTCAGAAGTGGTAGAGGATGTGTGGATCAGGTGTTTGCTTTGAAGAATGTAGGTGAGAAATACTTAGAAAAGCAAATGGATTTGTATGTAGCATTTATGGATCTGGAGAAGGCATATGATAGAGTTGATAGAGATGCTCTGTGGAAGGTATTAAGAATATATGGTGTGGGAGGAAAGTTGTTAGAAGCAGTGAAAAGTTTTTATCGAGGATGTAAGGCATGTGTACGTGTAGGAAGAGAGGAAAGTGATTGGTTCTCAGTGAATGTAGGTTTGCGGCAGGGGTGTGTGATGTCTCCATGGTTGTTTAATTTGTTTATGGATGGGGTTGTTAGGGAGGTAAATGCAAGAGGTTTGGAAAGAGGGGCAAGTATGAAGTCTGTTAGGGATGAGAGCTTGGGAAGTGAGTCAGTTGTTGTTCGCTGATGATACAGCGCTGGTGGCTGATTCATGTGAGAAACTGCAGAAGCTGGTGACTGAGTTTGGTAAAGTGTGTGGAAGAAGAAAGTTAAGAGTAAATGTGAATAAGAGCAAGGTTATTAGGTACAGTAGGGCTGAGGGTCAAGTCAATTGGGAGGTGAGTTTGAATGGAGAAAAACTGGAAGAAGTGAAGTGTTTTAGATATCTGGGAGTGGATCTGGCAGTGGATGGAACCATGGAAGCGGAAGTGGATCATAGGGTGGGGGAGGGGGCGAAAATTCTGGGGGCCTTGAAGAATGTGTGGAAGTCGAGAACATTATCTCGGAAAGCAAAAATGGGTATGTTTGAAGGAATAGTGGTTCCAACAATGTTGTATGGTTGCGAGGCGTGGGCTATGGATAGAGTTGTGCGCAGGAGGATGGATGTGCTGGAAATGAGATGTTTGAGGAAAATGTGTGGTGTTAGGTGGTTTGATCGAGTGAGTAACGTAAGGGTAAGAGAGATGTGTGGAAATAAAAAGAGCGTGGTTGAGAGAGCAGAAGAGGGTGTTTTGAAGTGGTTTGGGCACATGGAGAGAATGAGTGAGGAAAGATTGACCAAGAGGATATATGTGTCGGAGGTGGAGGGAACGAGGAGAAGAGGGAGACCAAATTGGAGGTGGAAAGATGGAGTGAAAAAGATTTTGTGTGATCGGTGCCTGAACATGCAGGAGGGTGAAAGGAGGGCAAGGAATAGAGTGAATTGGAGCGATGTGGTATACCGGGGTTGACGTGCTGTCAGTGGATTGAATCAAGGCATGTGAATCGTCTGGGGTAAACCATGGAAGGCTGTGTAGGTATGTATATTTGCGTGTGTGGACGTATGTATATACATGTGTATGGGGGGGGGTTGGGCCATTTGTTTCGTCTGTTTCCTTGCGCTACCTCGCAAGCGCGGGAGACAGCGACAAAGTATAATAAAAAAAAGAATAATATATATATATATATATATATATATATATATATATATATATATATATATATATATATATATATATATATATATATATATATATATCACACTTTGTCGCTGCCTCCTACGTTAGCGAGGTACCGCAAGGAAACAGACGAAAGAATGGCTTAACCCATCCATATACACATGTATATACACACACGTCCACACACGCACATGTACATACCTACACATTTCAACGTACACATATATATACATACACAGACATATAGATTTATACACATGTACATAGTTCATGTTTGCTGCCTTATTCATTTCCCTCACCACTCCAACACACATGAAATGACAACCCTCTCCTCCCGCACGCGCGCGAGGTATCGCTAGGAAAAGAAAACAAAGGCCACATTCGTTCACACTCAGTCTCTAGCTGTCATGTGTAATGCACCGAAACCATAGCTCCCTTTCCACATCCAGATTCCACAGACCTTTCCATGGTTTACCCCAGACGCCTCACATGGCTTGGTCCAATTCATTGTCTGCTCATCGACCCCGGTATATCACATCGTTCCAGTTCACTTGCACACCTTTCACCTTCCTATCTGCTAAGGCCCCGATCGCTCAAAATCTTTTTCACTCCATCCTTCCACTTACAATTTGGTCTCCCGCTTCTCCTTCTTCCCTCTAGCTCTGACAAATATATTCCCTTTGTCAATCTTTCTTCTCTCATTCTCTCCATGTGTCCAAACCATTTGAACACACCCTCTTCTGCTCTCTCAGCAACACTCATTTTGTTACCACACATCTCTTTTACTCTTCCATTACTTACTCGATGAAACCACTTCACACCACATGTTGTCCTCAGACATTTCATTTTCAACACATTATCCCTCCTCCGCACAACCCTATCTATAGCCCATGCCTTGCAACCATATAACATTGTTGGAACCACTATTTCTTCAAACGTGCCCATTTTTGCTTTCCGAGATAATGTTCCCGCCTTCCACACATTCTTCAACGCCCACAGAACATTCTCCCCCTCCCCCACCCTGACTCACTTCCGCTTCCATGGTTCCATCCGCTTGCTAAATCCACTCCTAGATATCTAAAACACCTCACTTCCTCCAGTTTTTCTCTTACTTCCCAATTTACTTGTCCCTCGCCCCTACTGTACCTAATAACCTTATTCTTATTCACATTTACTCTCAGCTTTCTTTTACACACTTTGCCAAACTCAGTCACCAACCTCTGCAGTTTCTCACCCAAATCCGTGCCAGTGGTGTATCATCAGCGAACAACAACTGACGCACTTCCCAAGGCCTCTCACCCACAACAGACTACATATTCGCCGCTCTCCCCTAAACTCTTGCATTCACCTCCCTAACCTCCCCATCCATAAAAAATATTAAACAACCATGCAGACATCACACATCCCTGCCACAAGCTGGCATTCACTGGTAACTAGTCTCTTTCCTCTCTTTCTACCGTACACATGCCTTACATCCTTGGTAAAATCTTTTCACCGATTCTAGCAACTTACGTACCACACTCTTAACACCTTCCTCAAAGCACCTCTATCAGCCATATCATACGCCTTCTACAGATCCATAAATGCTACAAACAAATCCATCTGTTTTTCTAATTATTTCTCATGTACATTCTTCAAGCAAACACCTGATCCAAACATCCTTTACCACTTCTGAGACCACAAAGTTCTCTTCCATAATCTGATTCTCTATACATGCTTTTACCCTCTCAATCAATACCTTCCCATATAATTTCCCAGGAATAATCAACAAGGTTATGAATATAAAATGTAAATCTCAAACTACTTGTATATAATAAACGAACATGGAAAACCTACAGCGCATAAAACATAATTAGTGAGGAAAAAACTGACGGGTTGTATGAGCTATTAACTATATACCAAATATAGATACAGAAGTATAAAAAACTTTCCATGGAGGAGACGCAGAACACTCTTTTACAAGGTACGAATATATACTCTCCATCACTAAATACACTGAGTTGAACCAAGGAAGACCGGTACTGTCCGGGTGTGTAGCTAAAGTCAGGTTAGCCTCAATTGATTTTGTCTGACCTTCCTAACCCAGGATTAGGTGGGCCAGAGAAAAGCTACCCATGCTCCAAATTACCGGACTCGGTAGCTTATGGCAGGTCAGTGACGCGTTGCCCCTGCTCTAAAACGGCGTTGTGTCTACATACTATTTGCGGACCATCAAAGAGCTGCATGGTGGTGCTCATGCTTATGACAGTTGCGTTCTCGCTATCATGAATGGTTTCTAATATCTGTAGTGTCCTCCGGTCACTGCAACTAGTGATGGTTATAAAGTATTCCAAGCATTGTACCAAAGCTGCCAAGAGAGCAGATAAGATGTTTGGACTTTTTTTTTCATAAAATTAACATACAAAAGGAATGATGTGATAAGGCTACTATACGTAAGTCTAGTTCGATCCCACCTTAGACAGTGCAGCAAAGAGTAACTAGTTGACTCCTTCCCTGCGTATCAAACCATCCGAGGACAGACTCGAGAATTAAACTTGTTCTCTCTCAGCAAGAGGCAAATTGATAGGATGTTTTGTCAAAATACTTAAGGAACTCAGCTACGTTTGTACTGAAAATTTCTTTACAGTAACACCAGCACTACAAACAAGAGAAATTGGACTAAAATTAAGAGACCTCTGGGTTAATCGGGATCGTATGAAATATTTCATCATCACCAACATCATTGACGCGTGGAATAAGCTCCCAGAAAATTCTCAGTGCAACACTCTTAATATATTCAAAATTAGGCTTGATCATCATCCGTCACTCTACGGTATTCAGTAATCCATTTAATCAATCATCATACGTTTGCAACCACCGACCTCTCCGTGGCAGCGCTGCGGTAACGTACCAACGTTGATCATCCCATGTCGCCTGCTTCAAGGGAACAAGCAAAAATATTGTAACATCCTTCCACATCATGAGTAATACAGAAATGGTAAGTCGCGAGGCTGGAGCACAAGTTTATCCTCACAATTGTCTGTATAACATGAAGTGGTGGAATGCATGTCGTTGGTGATGGGATGCAAGACATATTCATGTGCATTCTGCTTATGATTTTCCCGCAAATATTTCCTTCAGGCAAGTTACTCCTGCAGGATATTCTTTTCTTCACATTTTTCGTCCGGTGTGTTGTCGGAAGGAGCGAAGGGTGAGAAGAGAACCTTTACTTTGCTATGCTTTTCTTCTACTGATTAGTGTTAAGGCTAGATAACCTCACTTGGACCTCTGTGATCTGTTTCTGTGTAACTCCTTGTTTCTTTTACTCCATTTTCTTCCTTATCCCATTCTCACCTCTGTTCGCGTCACCTATATGACTGGTACATACACTAAACACATCATACTCCACGTATACTGACCACTAAAGGAACGCATCAATTAATCCGTTCATCGCACGGATCTCAAAGGTAATGTATCTGTTTATCGTTAATGAATATTATTCCCAAAGAAGATTTTTTTTTTTTTTTTTTTATACTTTGTCGCTGTCTCCCGCGTTTGCGAGGTAGCGCAAGGAAACAGACGAAAGAAATGGCCCAACCCCCCCCCCCCATACACATGTACATACACACGTCCACACACGCAAATATACATACCTACACAGCTTTCCATGGTTTACCCCAGACGCTTCACATGCCTTGATTTAATCCACTGACAGCACGTCAACCCCTGTATACCACATCGCTCCAATTCACTCTATTCCTTGCCCTCCTTTCACCCTCCTGCATGTTCAGGCCCCGATCACACAAAATCTTTTTCACTCCATCTTTCCACCTCCAATTTGGTCTCCCTCTTCTCCTCGTTCCCTCCACCTCCGACACATATATCCTCTTGGTCAATCTTTCCTCACTCATTCTCTCCATGTGCCCAAACCATTTCAAAACACCCTCTTCTGCTCTCTCAACCACGCTCTTTTTATTTCCACACATCTCTCTTACCCTTACGTTACTTACTCGATCAAACCACCTCACACCACACATTGTCCTCAAACATCTCATTTCCAGCACATCCATCCTCCTGCGCACAACTCTATCCATAGCCCACGCCTCGCAACCATACAGCATTGTTGGAACCACTATTCCTTCAAACATACCCATTTTTGCTTTCCGAGATAATGTTCTCGACTTCCACACATTTTTCAAGGCTCCCAAAATTTTCGCCCCCTCCCCCACCCTATGATCCACTTCCGCTTCCATGGTTCCATCCGCTGACAGATCCACTCCCAGATATCTAAAACACTTCACTTCCTCCAGTTTTTCTCCATTCAAACTCACCTCCCAATTGACTTGCCCTCAACCCTACTGTACCTAATAACCTTGCTCTTATTCACATTTACTCTTAACTTTCTTCTTCCACACACTTTACCAAACTCAGTCACCAGCTTCTGCAGTTTCTCACATGAATCAGCCACCAGCGCTGTATCATCAGCGAACAACAACTGACTCACTTCCCAAGCTCTCTCATCCCCAACAGACTTCATACTTGCCCCTCTTTCCAAAAGAAGATATTCAGTTGTAAACACCTGCCTTATCGTAAGAGATGAATAGTCATCGCACACTTGTCATTGTTGGTACTGCCGTCACTGTTAACAAAACATGATATATACACCTTACACCGTTGACACTGCCGCCAGTGTTACATGATCATGATATACCTGGTAATATTGGCCTTGCCATTAGTGTTCCCAAATCATGGTACACCTGGAACTGTTAGCATTACCTCAGTGTTACATAGTTATAGTACACCTGGCTCTGTTGGAACTATCGTCAGTGCCCCACCGGAGTTTACGAAATAAAGCGTCTGAGTTGGTGACAACAGGGTGAGAAACATGCAAGATATGATTGCCATTCCTGAATCTTGGTTAGATATCAGCAATAATTTCCTTGCCGAATACTCAGTTCCGCGGTACAATTTGTTTGATAGTAATAAGACAAAGTAGGCGGTTGTGTCATGCTCTTTGATAAAGCTCATTCAAATCCAGTAGAAAAGCCGTGGTAGGCGTTCGGAACGTCAACTTCATTTATACAGAATTTAAAGAAATAACGGTAGGATTACTTTATAGGCCCCCTTCACAGTACGCAATCCGTAATGCAAAGGATTCTATCATAGTAGGAGCTTATAACATACCGGTATCTAAATGAGGATGATCCCTTTCCAGTAGCTCCTGACGTGGACTCTGCCTAAATTTGATTGATTCAATTAGTGGAGAAACCTACTCGCAACGAGTGTATATTGCATTTACTTCTTACTAATAATGAGGATCTCATTAACAATGTTGAAGTTGGAGAAGAATTTGGTTCAAGTGATCACCGACAAATTGCTTTTGAGGTCGCTTTCAATTCTGCATATTATGTTGGTCAAAATGACAGTCGCTAAAAAAAAAATCCAATTTCAAACATATAAGATTCTAATAATCTTCGCATTGCTTTAGACAAGCAAACCTGAAATGATATAGTCAATGAAAATGATAAAAACGTATTTTGGAAAAGCTCCACAAAAATCTTCAAGACAGCATGAAACGACATACGTACCAATGCATAAATGATAGAATACTTCTAAAACGAAACCAAGATTGTGAAACAGTAATATGAGAAAGTGTCTGTTGTCTAAGAAAAAAAATGTAGCTCATAAGAAATTCAGAAAATCCAATAATCAAAATGATAATGCAAAGTATGCAAATTTTCAGAGAAAGTAAGAGTTATACGACGAGTAAATGTCGATATTAAGCGTATATTGAGGAAGATAGCAAATCAAAAACAAAATTATGAGGAGCTTTACAGCTATGTTCGAAGCAAATGAGTCATTATCCAGTCTATAGGTCCATTGATTACAGAAAATAGTGATTTGGTTCAAAACAACGAAGCCATGGCAAAAATGTTACATTTTTGCATCTGTATTTACGATCGATCACACAACCCATGTTCCGAATCCAGGTTCACTGATAAAAGAGGGTAACGCTCTTCAACAAATTGAGATGGAAGCCGAAGACACTTTTCGCAATATATGGAAGGAAAATTGATTAAACTGCAGGCCCTGTTCAGTTTCATCCGAGAATGATGAAAGAGGCGAAAGATAGATAGCTAAGCCTTTGACTGCCCTTTTCAGTAAGCCGCTTGCTCAGGAAAAAGTTCCAGATGAATGAAATTGCCAATGTAACACCGATATTCATAAAAGGTGATAAGGTACTGCCCGGAAATTATCGTCCTATAAGCTTAACGTCTTTTGGAAAATTGTGAACCATTTGGAGGACCAACAATTAATCAACGATTTTCATCATGTTTTTCGACGAAATCGCTCATGTCTGACAAATCTGCTTGATTTCTTGTATGATATAATCAGCATGTATGACCAAAGTAAAGCAGTTGATATTATCTATCTAGAGTTCCAAAAAACTTTCGGTAACATTCCACGTCAAAGATTACCAGCAAAAATCAAGTCTCATGGCACTGCTGAGGGTTGTTATTGAGGGATAGGAAATTGGTTTACTGGCTATAGAAAACGGGTACTGTTTAACGTTCAAGCCTCAGAATAATCAGAAGTAACAAGTAGAATGCCACGAGGATCAGTTTTGGGACCGGTTCTCTTTCTCATATATGTTGATAATATTGATTATGGGCTGCATTGCAAGATATCAAAATTTGCTGTTGATACAAAATCGGGAAATGAATCTTACAAATGAACTTGAACGCCTACAGCTTCAAACTGACATAGACATACTGATAAATTGGGTTCATAAGCAGCAAAAGAAAAGGCAAGCTGTAGTATGAATTCAGCTGAACCGCAAAAGTAAAAGAGAAAAACGATTTGGATGCAATAATCTCTCGTGACCTAAAAGCATGTAAGCAGTGCACAGAAGCCTTCGAATCTAAGTTGGTCTCCATCTTAAATATGGAGAGAGTACAACGTCGGCTACGGCATCGGACAACCAAGATGATTCCCAGACGAAGAAACAAATCCTACGAGATGAGACTCACACGGCCTGAATCTATTTGTCTTAGAAAAGAGTAGGTTAAAAAGGTGATCTAAGTATTCAGAATGCTCAAAGGCTTTGATAATCTTGACTTATCAACTTACCTTCATTCGTTTGATTTTATTCGTAAAAAAATATACAAAGTCGTGGACAAATGATTTACATCGAATGAACCGAGGTACTTTTTCTTCAGCAGGATTGTTAACATATGAAATGATCTCCCGAGAGGAGTGGGATAAAGAAGTACTACGTTTAGAATAGACTTGATTGATACTTCGCTTCAAGTCCAAGGCTTTCATTGCTTGCGCCTCCATAGTCAAAATGACAATCTCCAGGATACTCTCTCTGAATAATCTGTACGCCTTTTAACATTTACTACACTATTCTGTGAGTTTTTGATATCTTCGACTATCATAAACAGCCTCGAAAAGACCCATTGGTCATTTAATTCCTTTGTAATCTTTGTACAAACTTTCGTAATGGCAACTAACCTCAGTGTTGACCAGTCATCATCAACCCGTCTCCTGGACACCTTTGGCTCAAAGGTGTAAGAAGGCAACAAAATTTAGATAAATATCTTGTCCACAAAACTAGAAAATCCAGACTTACCTCGGCCTTTTACAAAAAAAAAAAAACCGGTGAAATACAAAAAAAAAATCTCTTTGTCCTTCAGAATTCTTTTTTTTTTCGCTTGAGTTCAGATATCAAATAAAAAGATCGTTCGTGAATAAAAGTGAAAAAATAGTATACTGTCAATACTGCATCCAATTAGAACTTTTTGTTAGATATGTGTATAGTAAATGATTTTTCAATATTTTTTCGTACTCTGTACGCTATCAATTTCTGTTGCATTAATTATTTCGTAAAAACAGAACTAGTCACCATTATATTGTGTCCGCTATAAGGTTACTGCCTGAAGTAAAATTAACCAATAAGAAAAAAAAATGAAGAACATCGAACAAAAGAAACATATGACGTCAATTGTACCGTAACTATAACACTCATGTGTCCCTATTTGTTACAAATTCTAATGATCTTCAACAAAGTTATTCTAAGCGAAGTCTTTTACTGTTCCATCCGAAATAAAATCTCGATAGAAGCTACGGCCATTTCAGGCATATCTCCTCGTCAATATTTCAAAAAGGAAAAAAATAAGCATATTCGATCCCTCCACGTAAAATTTTCATTTCTAATTCTGAAAAGGAGAGCAGTGTCGAAACCATTATTCATACCTTTTAACAGATATATGCATTACATGATAAACCCAGCAGCACTCCCTCTTTTCATGTTTTTTTTTTTAACCCCTTCCTCACGGACTTCTATATTTCTAATATCCTCAACTCCCACAGACAATCTCGAGAAGACTCTTTTGTCTGCTGTATGCACTCACTTAGGTTCGTCTTGTATAACAGTGAGTTTTGAACTTCACAAGCTACTGCTTCATAAATAGGAATTAAAATAGTATTGGCGCTGTGATACACTGGTGCTGTGATGCACCAAAGCTACGATGCATTAGTGTTGTGGTGGACTGCTGCTGTGATGCACTGATATTCCAATGCACTGTTGCTGTGATGTACTGGTTCTGTGATGCATTGATGTTGTTGTGCACTGTTGCTGTGATGCACTGATACTGTGATGTACTGGCACTTTGATGCACTGATGCTGTGATGCAAGAGTGTTGTGATACACTGGTACAGTGAATCACTTGCTCTTTGATTTAATAGTGCTGTGATACATTAGGATTGAGATGCAATAGTGTTGTAATGCACTAGGACTCCAATCTGCTGGTGCATTGATGCACCGGTGTTGCGATACAGTGGTGGTCTGACGCACTGGTCATGTTAAGCATTAATATTGTCATACTCTGGTGCCGTAATGCACTGGCGCTGTGATGCAATGGCATTATGATGCACTGGTACCGTGATGCTCTGGTCCTGTAATACATTGATACTGATACCCTGTTACTGTGATACACTGGTGCTGTGATACACTGGTACTGTGATGCACTGGTCCTGTAACACACTGGTACCGTGAAACACCAGCACTGTGTTGCACTAGTGCTGTAACACACTAGGACTGTGATACATTGGTGTTGTAATGCGCCACCATTCCCATCCACTGTTGTTTTGATGTACTGGTGCGATTCAATGGTGCTATGATGCACTAGTACCGTGAATCACTGCCATTGTCATATATTAGTGCTGTAATGCACTGGTGGTGTAATGTACTGGTGCTACGACACACCGGTACTGCAATGCACTGGTGCTGTGGTGCACTAGTGCTGCGATGCACTAACGTTGTGATGCACCTGCACTGCGATGCACCGGCAATGCGATGCACTGGCTTTGTGATGCACTGGCTGTTCGCTGTAATGGCACTGTGATGCACTGGTACTGTGATGCACGGGTTATGTGATTTCTGGCTTTTTGTTGTACTGGCTCTATGATACACTAGCACTTTGATACACTGGCAATATGCTGCACTGCCACTATGTTATGCTGGCACCATGATGCACTGGCTCTGTGATGCACTGGCTTTATAATCCAGTAGCACTTTGATACACTAGCAATGTGCTCCAATGCCTCTATGTTGTGCTGGCATCATGAATTACTGGCTTTGTGATGCACGGTTGCTGTGATGCAATGGTGCTTCGATTCCCTGGCACCTTGATTCACTGGTTAGTGATACATTGTCACTGTAATACACTAACAATACGATACACGAGCATTATGATGCACTAAAACTGTAAAGCACTTCCTGGTGCTGTGATATGAGGTGAATAATTTTGAAACATAATTTTGATGAAGCTCGGTGAGATGAGATCTATTCTTATTGACTTACGGTTTTTGCCTTAGTTGAGGGGTTGATTAGCTTTGCTTAATTGATCATTGTTGTTTGATTTGTGACAATGGTTTTTGACCATTTTCGACCATATAAAGTATATCTAGCGGTTGATTTATGGCTGATGGCAATTTAGTTTAGTTTCTGGTTGAAAGTGGCGGCTGATTGTAATTACTCTCAGGTGGTTGGCTTGTTTTGGTGGTTGGCAGCGCACTGATGGTGGAAGCAGTGGTTACATCATGTTAGGTAGTGCTGTAACTATCAATATCCTAAAATGTCTGTATTTCTCTTTCCTAACCAAGTGTAAACCATATGTAGCTATATTTCCCGAGAACTAAACTGTGAAGACCCATGAGGATGGTTCAGTATGACCGTATCATTTCCAAACAAATTTAAAAAAGTTATGCTGGCTTCAGACATAACATGCACCTTATATATTTTTCTCATAATGAAACGCACGTAAGATCCTCAAAAAAAGGAATGAAACTTCCGTCAGAAATATCCCCTCATACCTCAATCTCCTATCAAAATGTTTTCTGACACTTTATCTTGTTATCCAAAGGTTTCTTGTCATCCAAGCGATTGTGCAATTATTCTTCTTCCTTCTTCACTTATAACAGGAGCTCTGTTATTGATTACCATATAAATGACCCACAACAACTTAATGTATAACTCTGTTGATTGATGTTAGGTTACATATAGTTTGACCTAAAATCTTTAGGTATTATAAAGATTTTTCCCATGACTTGGACCTGATTAGTATCATAGTAAGAGTGGACATTATGAGTATCATAGTAAAAGTACACCTGATGAGTATCACGAAAACAGTGAACTTGAGAATTATTGCGTTAAAATTATGCAGTCTGGTGTGGATGAGAGGGCTTGGGAAGTGAGTCAGTTGTTGTTTACTGATGATACAACGCTGGTGGCTGACTCGGGTGAGGAGTTCAAGAGAAAGGTGCAAGAGGTGAAAAAGAAGGCAAATGAGAGTTGGGGTGAGAGAGTATCATTAAATTTCAGGGAGAATGAAAAGATGTTTTGGAAGGAGGTAAATAAAGTGCATAAGAGAAGGGAGCAAATGGGAACTTCAGTGAAGGGGGCTAATGGGGAGGTGATAACAAGTAGCGGTGATGTGAGAAGGAGATGGAGCGAGTATTTTGAAGGTTTGTTGAATGTGTTTGATGATAGAGTGGCAGATATAGGGTGTTTTGGTCGAGGTGGTGTGCAAAGTGAGACGGTTAGAGAAAATGATTTGGTAAATAGAGAAGAGGTAGTAAAAGCTTTACGGAAGATGAAAGCCGGCAAGGCAGCAGGTTTGGATGGTATTGCAGTGGAATTTATTAAAAAAGGGGGTGACTGTATTGTTGACTGGTTGGTAAGATTATCTAATGTATGTATGATTCATGGTGAGGTGCCTGAGGATTGGCGGAATGCTTGCATAGTGCCACTGTACAAAGGCAAAGGGGATAGGAGTGAGTGCTCAAATTACAGAGGTATAAGTTTGTTGAGTATTCCTGGTAAATTATATGGGAGGGTATTGATTGAGAGGGTGAAAGAATGTACAGAGCATCAGATTGGGGAAGAGCAGTGTGGTTTCAGAAGAGGTAGAGGATGTGTGGATCAGTGTTTGCTTTGAAGAATGTATGTGAGAAATACTTAGAAAAACAAATGGATTAGTATGTAGCAGTTATGGATCTGGAGAAGGCTTATGATAGAATTGATAGAGATGCTCTGTGGAAGGTATTAAGAATATATGGTGTTGGAGGCTAGTTGTTAGAAGCAGTCAAAAGTTTTTATCGAGGATGTAAGGCATGTGTACGTGTAGGAAGAGAGGAAAGTGATTGGTTCTCGGTGAATGTAGGTTTGCGGCAGGGGTGTGTGATGTCTTCATGGTTGTTTAATTTGTTTATGGATGGGGTTGTTAGGAAGGTGAATGCAAGAGTTTTGGAAATAGGGGCAAGTATGCAGTCTGTTTGGATGAGAGAGCTTCGTAAGTGAGGCAGTTGTTGTTCGCTGATGATACAGCGCTGGTGGCTGATTCATGTAAGAAACTGCAGAAGCTGGTGACTGAGTTTGGTAAAGTGTGTGAAAGAAGAAAGTTAAGAGTAAATGTGAATAAGAGCAAGATAATTAGGTACAGTAGGGTTGAGGGTCAAGTCAATTGGGAGGTAAGTTTGAATGGAGAAAAACTGGAGGAAGTAAAGTGTTTTAGATATCTGGGAGTGGATCTGGCAGCGGATGGAACCATGGAAGCGTAAGTAAATCATAGGGTGGGGGAGGGGGCTAAAATTCTGGGAACCTTGAAGAATGTTGTGAAGTCGAGAACATCGCCTCGGAAAGCAAAAATGGGTATGTTTGAAGGAATAGTGGTTCCAACAATGTTGTATGGTTGCGAGACGTGGGCTATGGATAGAGTTGTGCGCAGGAGGGTGGATGCGCTGGAAATGAGATGTTTGAGGACAATATGTGGTGTGAGGTGGTTTGATCGAGTAAGTAATGTAAGGGTAAGAGAGATGTGTGGAAAAAAAAAGAGTGTGGTTGAGAGAGCAGAAGAGGGTGTTTTGAAATGGTTTGGTCACATGGAGAGAATGAGTAAGGAAAGATTGACCAAGAGGATATATGTGTCAGAGGTGGAGGGAACGAGGAGAAGTGGGAGACCAAATTGGAGGTGGAAAGATGGAGTGAAAAAGATTTTGAGTGATCGTGGCCTGAACATGCAGGAGGGTGAAAGGCAGGCAAGGAATAGAGTGAATTGGAACGATGTGGTATACCGGGGTCGACGTGCTATCAGTGGATTGAACCAGGGCATGTGAAGCGTCTGGGGTAAACCATGGAAAGTTGTGTGGGGCCTGGATGTGGAAAGGGAGCTGTGGTTTCGGTGAATTATTACATGACAGCTAGAGACTAAGTGTGAACGAATGGGGCCTTTGGTGTCTTTTCCTAGCGCTACCTCGCACAATTGAGGGGGGAGGGGGTTGTTATTCCATGTGTGGCGAGGTGGCGATGGGAACAAATAAAGGCAGACAGTATGAATTATTGTACATGTGTATATATGTATATGTCTGTGTATGTATATATCTGTGTACATTGAGATGTATAGGTATGTATATTTGCGTGTGTGGACGTGTATGTATATACATGTGTATGGGGGTGGGTTGGGCCATTTCTTTCGTCTGTTTCCTTGCGCTACCTCGCAAACGCGGGAGACAGCGACAAAGCAAAATATATATATATATATATATATATATATATATATATATATATATATATATATATATATATATATATATATATATATATATATATATATATATATATATATATATATATATTTATTTATTTATTTATATATATATATATATATATATATATATATATATATATATATATATATATTATTATTATTATCTATATATATATATATATATATATATATATATATATATATATTTATTTATTCATTTATTTATCTATTTTGCTTTGTCGCTGTCTCCCGCGTTTGCGAGGTAGCGCAAGGAAACGGACGAAAGAAATGGCACAAGCCACCCCCATACACAATGTACATACACACACACTCACACACACAAATATACATGCCTATACATCTCAATGTACACATATGTATACACACACAGACACATATATATATACCCATGCACACATTTCACACTGTCTGCCTTTATTCATTCCCATCTCCACCTCGCCACACATGGAATACCATCCCCCTCCCCCCTAATGTGTGCGAGGTAGCACTAGGAAAAAGACAGCAAAGGTCCCATTCGTTTACACTCAGTCTCCAGCTGTCACGCAATAATGCCCGAAACCACAGCTTCCTTTCCACATCCAGGCCCCATACAACTTTCCATGGTTTCCCCAGACGCTTCACATGCCCTGATTCAATCCACTGACAGCACGTCAACCCCGGTATACCACATCGATCCAATTCACTCTATTCCTTGCCCGCCTTTCACCCTCCTGCATATTCAGGCCCGATCACACAAAATCTTTTTCACTCCATCTTTCCACCTCCAATTTGGTCTCCCACTTCTCGTTTCTTCCACCTCCGACACATATATCCTCTTGGTCAATCTTTCCTCACTCATTCTCTCCATGTGCCCAAACCATTTCAAAACACCCTCCTCTGCTCTCTCAACAACGCTCTTTTTATTTCCACACATCTCTCTTACCCTTACATTACTTACTCGATCAAACCACCTCACACCACACATTGTCCTCAAACATCTCATTTCCAGCATATCCACCCTCCTGCGCACAACTCTATCCATAGCCCATACCTCGTAACCATACAACATTGTTGGAACCACTATTCCTTCAAACATACCCATTTTTGCTTTCCGAGGTAATGTTCTCGACTTCCACACATTCTTCAAGGCTCCCAGGATTTTCGCCCCCTCCCCCATCCTATGATTCACTTCCGCTTCCATGGTTCCATCCGCTACCAGATCCACTCCTAGATATCTAAAACACTTTACTTCCTCCAGTTTTTCTCCATTCAAACTTACCTCCCAATTGACTTGACCCTCAACCCTACTGTACCTAATAACATTGTTCTTTTTCACATTTACTCTTAACTTTCTTCTTTCACACACTTTACCAAACTCAGTCACCAGCTTCTGCAGTTT
>NC_092276.1:12944183-12951683 GCF_036320965.1 Panulirus ornatus
CCCTAAACCTCCACTTTTTCTTGTCTCCTGAACACAGTGGCGCTCACAGTCTGTAAAATTTAATTTTCCTGAGCATGGCCACGTCCCTAAACTCTCATTTCTTCCTTCTTTCTTACGTCTTGTGACACCCTGAACTCTTACCTCTATTTTCCTTGAGACAAACGCCCCTCACGTCCCCAAGTTCCCACTGCTCACCTTTTTCACCTATTATCGTACCAAATAAATCCTTAGATTCCAACAGTTCAAAGCTGAAGACAAAGGCAACCCACGTCTTGAAACCCCCACTTCCCTGATCACTATGGTCTCTCATTCCTCAGACTTCTATGGGGGAAAATCCCCTTTTCTCTTGTATCCTGGACATACCACTATGCTAACCGAATCCTCTCATCTCTTGTCTCCACGCCTCTCACATTCTTCTGATAGGTTATTGCTAGGGACAGTCACTGAATGGACCAGGAATTAAGGTGAGGGGTAGTGGGGTAAAGTTAGGAGGTAAATAATGGTTTCATTTACCGGTTATGTAAATTGATGCTTGGGGTAGGAAGCATATTGTGAGGACGAAGTCTGCTAAAAGATGTGATGAAAAGAAGATATGCAGGTAGAAAATCATGTGGATCAAGAAGTCTATGTTGTTGACCTGAGGGCTAGGAAATGGTACCGTGTCATCAAGGGGAAGGTTGAAGACAGAGAAGTTTAGCGAGTTAGATCCATGAAACTCGACCAGCTGACAGGTAGAACTCAGAACTCATAAAGAAAAAGAGAATGGTGCATATGAGGCAATCAACGCCACAATCAGCCTAGCACCACCTACACTTAACACCACCTACATCAGTACTTCTTTCACCAAGCACTATCTACAATCGGTACTACTTACTACAGAAACACCTACGTACACCTGCACCGCATACAACTGTGTCACCTACTTACACTTGCAGCACCTACACTTCCACCATATGCACTTGCACCAGCTACACCTGCACCACATAAACCTACACTATTTACACCAGCATCACCTACACATGCACCACCTACAGTAGCACCACCTACAACCAGCACCACTAACATTCATTGTCACCTAAAGCTAGCATCACCTTCTCCCAACATCACCTACACCCAGGATAACCTGTTCTTACCAACACCTAAGATCCCTACGACCCACATCTAACATCCCTACTTCATTGCCACTTACAGCCTGGCACCACCTACACTCTGCATCACCTAGACCAATACTACTGACACCAGCACCACTACACCAGCACTGCGTATACTAGCATTATAACTTTTAGGACTCAACACTACCTAAGTAAGCCAGCTACCAATAATCACTTACTCATCACAACACCTACATCGTTACCAGTATTACTGACACCCAGCACCACCTACATCATTACCAGTACCAGTGACACCTAACAATGTCTACTGCCAGCACCACTTACAGTCAACACCACCTGCAACATATTCACCCAGCATCACCTACAAATACAACCAATTACAGTCACCTAAAACCATAACTTGTGCCACCTACACTAAAGCTACACCCACAACCACCTGCACCACCCTCACGCTTTACCAGCGCCACTTACAAAAGCACAAACTACATTTTCACCACCTACACCCGACATCATTTACGCCGGCACCAACAACACCAAGACAGCTTTCACTAACACTGCTTACTTCAACCCCACCTACAACGAGCACCACCTACACCAGAACCACCTACATCCAGCATCACCTGCACTCAGCAACACCTACAACCATAGTCACCTGGACTAGGGCCAGCTATATTACTCAGACCTGCGGGATAGTTTCATAAGAGAAGGGAACTTGTTTGCCATAGATATCTGGCTCACATTTAAGCGGCGATGGTAATGCAGTGCTGAGTAGAAATCTATATGAAAGCATTAAGTGGGATCAAGTGTGACCGTATCCTTGCCTGACTTAAAGATGTTTTAGACACACTCACCTTGCCTTCCCGGGCAAAACACAAACGTTTCATACAGCAACCCTAGGACCACTAACCTGAGAGGTGATGAAATGACGTCATATGCTTTGTCAGATAAAATAGCAACCAAAGAAATCTGGATATATTTCACAAAGAATCTCTTCTCAGTAAACTATACGATTCTAGGGTATAAAGTTTTCTCTAGAAATAAACTAGACAAAAGTGGCGGTGCTGCTGTTGTATTTGCACGGTAGACTACAGATGATCACGGTTACATACTGAAAGATAAGATTCATCGTACATTGGATAATAGATGAACTATCCACATAACGACAGAGCTTTGTATAAGAAAATCAAATCAACTGTTGAGTAAAAAAATTCAACGAACGTATGAGATGTTAGCAAACCCAACCTACACTTGGACACCTTGACTCCTAACTAGTGACTGATGATCGCTAGTCTACTTGGTTTAAAAGAAGACTACTTTTAAAATCAAATGAACCGAAACTCAGGGGGGTGAAATAGCTTTTATACTTAGATATATCTACAAACAAAGGCTCATTAAGCGTTTGTGAGGTTAGTCAGCTACTAGGAAACGGTTTTGTACTAATGTTGAAAAATTTACTGTAAACTGCCATTTCGATTTCTGGGAAAACATTATGATAATACCCTGTTTTATAAAAGATCGACAAAAATCGCCTCGACACTGGTAATGTAAATTGGATTAGATTCTTTGACGTGGATGAAGTTGAAAAGGTATGAAAAACTTCAGGAGCGCATTATGTGCCTTGCGAGAGTGAGTGTCCTTAGAAAGGTAAACAGGTTGTATATGGAAGGAGCCGAGTTGATTAAAGATATCACATTTTTAATCCACAGTAAAAGAAAAATCTATGGGATATCTAGGTTGAGTGGCAGCAAATGGGAGCATGATATGTACGTCAGACTGCAAAGAGACGTTGGACCTCTTTCATCCGGCAACAAAGTTACCTGTTCATTGCCGGACCACATAAACGCCGGAAAACAGAAATTGACCCATTTCAAGGCCCTTAGATGAACACTCTTGCCAGTTACCAGTTACCATCATGTGTTCCTGCAGCAATGCTGCAGCGAAGAATTCTTAATCTATCTTTAGAATCCTTACCCCCAGATGGAGACTTCTCAGTATCTTGGGCAAAATTTGTTCACAGCATACGACGCCAATACAGAGCAGATTCGTCCGAATTATACACTTGTTCTGCAGCTATAAGAAATCAACAGGACTGTTAATTAGCTCGGCTGTAGTGTAAACAGATTCTGGCGCCATAGCGTTGATAACAGCACCGCCCTTGTGGCAGATCCACAAACTAATGGAGGCAGATTCAAAACGTGCCAGACTATGGTGGTTCCCGGACTACCGAGTGCCGGATTAAAGAGATACAACCTGTATCAGAACTAGTACAAGATGCTTTGAAAAAAGAATTTCTCGTAATGTAAAGAGAGGGAATAACATTTCTTGAAATATGTCAAAAGCAAGCAAAATATCTATGATGCTGTTAGCCGATTACGAAATGAAAGGGTAACCTTACTTATCGATAGAAAAATAAATACTTCTACTCTAAACAAGCATTTCAAATCAGCGTTTATAGTTGATGTTTATTCCGATATGAAACAGGCACAAAACTTATTTCTTGAAAGCGAAAACGGAAAATTATCTATAATGGACAACATATACCCAAAAATGCTGAAAGTACTTGCCAACATATCCGGTCACAAAGATAGTTCAACAGATATCTGCAGACAGGGAAAGTGCCAGAAGACTAGAAATCTAGTAATGACACTAATTTTCAAAAACGGACTTAGGATATGTGCTTTGAAAAAGTGTCCTATAATCGTTACTTCTGTTCTAGGAAGATAGGTAAGAATAGTAATTACTGACAAAGTCATTTAACTCCTAGACAATGCTAAATTGATAATTGACCATCTACATGGATTTCGGAATTTGATATATGATTTCCAACGAAATTAGCTCTTTTGCCAAAGAAATAATGCTTAGAATCCCAAAATGCCCTCTGATTAGATTTTCACAAAGGGTTTGACAAGGCACTACATAAATGATTTACAAGCAAAATCAAAGCTCACGACACAAGAAATGTGACAAGCTTCACATGACGAGCAGGGTATCTCAAGGCTCATTTCGAGAACCTCTACTTTTCCTCATCTACATAAATTCCCTGAGGCAAGAATTTTGAGAGACTTGTCGACTACACGAAACTGTTCCCTACAACTCAGACAAAGAAAGACTTCTTCCTGGTTCAAAGGGATTTAGACAAACTGATGGAGTGGCCAGAGACATGACAAATGAATTCCAACGTAGGAAACGCAAAACAATGCACTTTGGTGCTAAAGGATATGAATCACGAATGCAAAGTCCTAGGTAAATCATTATAAGATCTAAAAGAAAATAACTTCTGGTAAGTAAAACGAATAACCTCCGAAGGACAATGCTTAGCTGCATGAAATATTATCAGTGGAAATCTAGGTCTTATAGCAAGTATTGTAGACTGTGAAACCAGGATACGATACCCACTCTTTACAAGTGCTTGGTCAGACCTACTTAGAATGCATTGCTCCTCCTGATCAAACACGGTAAAAAAAACGGTATGAAGTCAAAGAAAAGCAAGCAAACCAATTCCGTCAGTTGAGAAGAGGAAATATTCAAAGGCTCGAAATGATTCTCTCTAAAACAGTGCTGATTTCGAGGAGATGGAATAGAAGTCTTCAAAATGGTGAGCATTGTTGAAGGCAGAAATACGACAATATTTCGAATTTAGAAATGTATTCCATGGCCAAGAATAGCGGCCTGAAGGTCAAAGGAAGAATATGCAAAAGCAAGGGCAAAACGTTTTTCAACTCTTACAGTAGTAGGACAGTGGAATAACCTAAAAGCATATGCAGTGAAAGTAAAGATAATTAACACCTTCAGATCAAAGCTGGACAGATATTCAGTGATATGTGCTATCATGAATTTACATGAGGAAGACAGACACCGGGAGGCCTGATTGGCCGACGACTGGCTTGTCTGGTAAAGAAACAAAGTAACTTGACAAGAAAGTATGATATCGCTCAACAGTTTTTTAAGCCATCACCGACTCCCCGCTGCTGCATATCAACCTTCTAGTGTCCCCGTTACCGCTGTCGCTTATAAGTTTATTTCTAGAGTTTTTCTCAGAGTATACCTGAATATATAAGATATTTGTCTGAACAACTTTTGAAGGTATTTGTAGTCTTAGCATTCACGACGTCTTACGGTAACTTATTCCAGTGCTCAACACACCTAGAGAAAAAGAAGACTTTTCCCACGTCCGTACTACATCTATTAACTTTGAGTTTTATTCCATTTGTCCCAGTAACCGTGATTTCTTGTTAGAGAATTTCCTAGTAGTTTGCAGGTGTAACGTATACTCTTGTCTACAAAGTTAACAATCCTCACTCAAGAATAGATCTCTAATCCTCTCATTCTTTTCATGGTTCAGACGTAAATAAGATCATTACTGTGCTTTCACGAGAAAACGATTTTTTTCATTGTTCTTTCTTTGCCAGTAGTTAAGCTAAAGGCAGTGGTGGATGAGATGGTGTCATATGCTTTACTATTCTGTTTCTATCAGGTCAGCAGATAACATCGTCATGGAGCATCAGGTCTCCTGTCATCTCTCCTTCCCATGTACTCTCATATATCTACGCTACGCCGTTTACGTCCCACATCATTAACACCCAGCACCTCCTACGTCAGCGATATCTATATCCAGCACTACCTTCACCCCGCACCACTATACCCAGCGCCACCTACACCCTCATGATTCCCCTCCTGTAGCCGTGGGTGGGCGGCCAATCTATATCTTAGTAAGGTTAAAACAGAAGCGGATGGGACACCGAGCCACCCTCCAGCAGGATAAACTGTGTGACCATTAGCTGTGGACCTGCAGGCGATAACTTGGAATAAAGGCTGAAGGAGAGGGAGGAAGTGGGCATAGTAGGAGGAGGAGCGGAGGGAAGTGCGGGGATGGGAGAGGGAAGGTTAAGCCTTTCAGACTGGGCCTAGAGCAAAGGGATGAGAATAAGTGAGAGAGGAGTGAAAAAGAAAATTATACTTGTAAGGAGTGTATAGGGATGAAAGACGTCGAGAGAAATAGACGATCAATAGTTAAAAGATAACGGTGTATTTCAGAGGCTGAGGTTCAGATAGATACATATAGCCGAAATAGATAATGACAAACGCATTTGACAAAATACTGATCATTTTCTAAAGTGCGAGAAGCGTAGGAAAGAGAGTTAGAAAAGAGTTAAACACCGACAGCTGCGCAGAAGAAAAACGTTTGTAACAGCATATGAGATGAATAGCGGATTCTAAGAATGATAAGTAATTGAAAATAAAAAAAATGCAAGATTAGGAAGGAGGGAACAGTAGAAGGGCTGAATATGTTTTGCTTAAAGAGGCTAAAACAACCGTAGATATATTGCCAAGAATTTAGAATAAAAACGAAATTAACGGTGGAAACAACAGAAAGCAAACTTCAGAGTGAATAATAGAACGGAGTGAATGATAATGAATGAAAGAGTTGTAATGAACAGTAGATTATACACAAGATATAACAATGTGATACTGTATATGATGCAGGTAGTAAATAAGCGTGCTATATAGGCACTGCAAAATCACTGATAGCATAAGATTGAGGAAAGCGCCTGCCACGCTTCTGCATCAAAGATCACTAAACTTCTCTATTCAAGCTTTCGCCCTTTCTATCCTACCATATGTCAAAACGTGCTTCCAAATCATAGGAAGCTAGCAGCAGCAGCAGCAGTAGCAGCAGCAGCAGTAGCAGCAGACAACTCTGTAGTGATCGCCTCCTGAGGCGGGTGACTGGCACTCGTCGGCAGCTACTTTGGTGGGAGGAGGCGGTGGTCGGTCTCTCCCCTCACCACCAGTCGGACCGGCTCAGTCTCGCGGCCGCCTCCGCTCAGTTCGCACGTCGTCGTCTCACTGTCGTTCGCAGCTGAAACCGATTCGCTACCGCTCTCTCGCCTTATCTGAGGTTCTCACCGCACTTAGAGAATTCTTGTTTTCAGGTGATTGTCATACTTGTGGCTCGTGGCCTAGACGGGTGGTCATTTCTATCTTGATATGAAAACAACACGGTTATCCTCTCATTAATGTCTGTTTTATGTATCTAATTTGTTTTCTCCATTTTGTGAAATTTAGAAAAGTGACTTTTTTTGCCTTGATATTCGTTACTACATCAGAAAACAATATTGTTATGAATGAATTATACTGGCAGGGCCAAGTGCTGATTTGAAACTTTGGTGTATGAAACGATTTCCTAAAGTCAGACGATGAGATCGGTATAAACACGAGCATCACCTACGCTGCTCTCACATCGAGAAGAAGCAAAACTCGATCTCGCTACAGGTAGTGAGGAGTAGCTATCAGGTAGAACCTTGCATGCCTTAGGTAACAATACAGAAGACGCCTGCTGGTGAGGAGTGTACCTCAGAGGTGGCCAGTCTTTTATGAAATGTCAAAG
>NC_092276.1:12956683-13071683 GCF_036320965.1 Panulirus ornatus
TGGCTGAGAGAGCAGGAAAGGGTGTTTTGAAATGGTTTGGTAACATGGAGAGAATGAGTGAGGAAAGTTTGACAAAAAGGATATATGCGTCAGAGTTAGAGGGAACGAGAAGTGGTATACCAAAGTGGAGGGGGAAAGATGGAGTGAAAAAGATTGTGAGTGATCGGGACCTGAACATGCAAGAATAGAGTGAATTCGAACGATGTGGTATATCGGCGTCGACGTGTTGTCAATGAACTGAACCAGGGCATGTGAAGAGTCTGGGGTAAACCATGGAAAGTTTTGTGAGGCCTGGATGTGGAAAGGGAGCTGTGGCTTCGGTGCATTATACATGACAGCTAGAGACTGGATGTGAACGAATGTGGCCTTTGTCGTCTTTTCCTGGCGCTACCTCGCGCACATGCGTGGGAAGGGGGTTGTCATTTCATGTGTGGCGGGGTAGCGACGGAAATGAATAAGGGCAAACAGTATTAATTGTGTATATATACATATATATATATATATATATATATATATATATATATATATATATATATATATATATATATATATATATATATATATATATATATATATATATATATATATATATATATATATATATATATATATATATATATATATATATATATATATATATATATATATATATATATATATATATATATATATATATATATATATATAGGGGAGGGAGCGATGAGCTGGAAATCCTCCCCTCTCATTATTTTTCTTTTTAATTTTCCAAAAGAAGGAACAGAGAGGGGGGCCAGGTGAAGATATTCGCTCAAAGGCCCAGTCGTCTGTTCTTAACGCTACCTCGCTAACACGAGAAGTGGCGAATAGTTTGAAAGAAAAGGAAGAAAGATATATATATATATATATATATATATATATATATATATATATATATATATATATATATATATATATATATATATATATATATTTTTTTTTTTTTTTTTTTTTACTTTGTCGCTGTCTCCCGCGTTTGCGAGGTAGCGCAAGGAAACAGACGAAAGAAATGGCCCAACCCACCCCCATACACATGTATATACATACGTCCACACACGCAAATATACATACCTACACAGCTTTCCATGGTTTACCCCAGACGCTTCACATGCCTTGATTCAATCCACTGACAGCACGTCAACCCCGGTATACCACATCGCTCCAATTCACTCTATTCCTTGCCCTCCTTTCACCCTCCTGCATGTTCAGGCCCCGATCACACAAAATCTTTTTCACTCCATCTTTCCACCTCCAATTTGGTCTCCCTCTTCTCCTCGTTCCCTCCACCTCCGACACATATATCCTCTTGGTCAATCTTTCCTCACTCATTCTCTCCATGTGCCCAAACCATTTCAAAACACCCTCTTCTGCTCTCTCAACCACGCTCTTTTTATTTCCACACATCTCTCTTACCCTTACGTTACTTACTCGATCAAACCACCTCACACCACACATTGTCCTCAAACATCTCATTTCCAGCACATCCATCCTCCTGCGCACAACTCTATCCATAGCCCACGCCTCGCAACCATACAACATTGTTGGAACCACTATTCCTTCAAACATACCCATTTTTGCTTTCCGAGATAATGTTCTCGACTTCCACACATTCTTCAAGGCTCCCAGAATTTTCGCCCCCTCCCCCACCCTATGATACACTTCCGCTTCCATGGTTCCATCCGCTGCCAGATCCACTCCCAGATATCTAAAACACTTCACTTCCTCCAGTTTTTCTCCATTCAAACTCACCTCCCAATTGACTTGACCCACAACCCTACTGTACCTAATAACCTTGCTCTTATTCACATTTACTCTTAACTTTCTTCTTTCACACACTTTACCAAACTCAGTCACCAGCTTCTGCAGTTTCTCACATGAATCAGCCACCAGCGCTGTATCATCAGCGAACAACAACTGACTCACTTCCCAAGCTCTCTCATCCCCAACATACTTCATACTTGCCCCTCTTTCCAAAACTTCTTGCATTCACCTCCCTAACAACCCCATCCATAAACAAATTAAACAACCATGGAGACATCACACACCCCTGCCGCAAACCTACATTCACTGAGAACCAATCACTTTCCTCTCTTCCTACACGTACACATGCCTTACATCCTCGATAAAAACTTTTCACTGCTTCTAACAACTTGCCTCCCACACCATATATTCTTAATACCTTCCACAGAGCATCTCTATCAACTCTATCATATGCCTTCTCCAGATCCATAAATGCTACATACAAATCCATTTGCTTTTCTAAGTATTTCTCACATACATTCTTCAAAGCAAACACCTGATCCACACATCCTCTACCACTTCTGAAACCACACTGCTCTTCCCCAATCTGATGCTCTGTACATGCCTTCACCCTCTCAATCAATACCCTCCCATATAATTTACCAGGAATACTCAACAAACTTATACCTCTGTATATATATTTTTTTTTTTTTTTTTTTTTTTTTTTTTTATACTTTGTCGCTGTCTCCCGCGTTTGCGAGGTAGCGCAAGGAAACAGACGAAAGAAATGGCCCAACCCCCCCCCCCCCCATACACATGTACATACACACGTCCACACACGCAAATATACATACCTACACAGCTTTCCATGGTTTACCCCAGACGCTTCACATGCCTTGATTCAATCCACTGACAGCACGTCAAACCATGTATACCACATCGCTCCAATTCACTCTATTCCTTGCCCTCCTTTCACTCTCCTGCATGTTCAGGCCCCGATCACACAAAATCTTTTTCACTCCATCTTTCCACCTCCAATTTGGTCTCCCTCTTCTCCTCGTTCCCTCCACCTCCGACACATATATCCTCTTGGTCAATCTTTCCTCACTCATTCTCTCCATGTGCCCAAACCATTTCAAAACACCCTCTTCTGCTCTCTCAACCACGCTCTTTTTATTTCCACACATCTCTCTTACCCTTACGTTACTTACTCGATCAAACCACCTCACACCACACATTGTCCTCAAACATCTCATTTCCAGCACATCCATCCTCCTGCGCACAACTCTATCCATAGCCCACGCCTCGCAACCATACAACATTGTTGGAACCACTATTCCTTCAAACATACCCATTTTTGCTTTCCGAGATAATGTTCTCGACTTCCACACATTTTTCAAGGCTCCCAAAATTTTCGCCCCCTCCCCCACCCTATGATCCACTTCCGCTTCCATGGTTCCATCCGCTGACAGATCCACTCCCAGATATCTAAAACACTTCACTTCCTCCAGTTTTTCTCCATTCAAACTCACCTCCCAATTGACTTGACCCTCAACCCTACTGTACCTAATAACCTTGCTCTTATTCACATTTACTCTTAACTTTCTTCTTCCACACACTTTACCAAACTCAGTCACCAGCTTCTGCAGTTTCTCACATGAATCAGCCACCAGCGCTGTATCATCAGCGAACAACAACTGACTCACTTCCCAAGCTCTCTCATCCCCAACAGACTTCATACTTGCCCCTATATATATATATATATATATATATATATATATATATATATATATATATATATATATATATATATATATATATATATATATATATATATATATATATATATATATATATATATATATATATATATATATATTTATATATATATATATATATATATATATATATATATATATATATATATATATATTTATATATATATATATATATATATATATATATATATATATATATATATATATATATATATATATATATATATATATATGTATTGGAAAGGATGACAATTTTTGCGCGTGATCAAAATATTCCTATGAGTCCACGAGAAGTTCCCAAGTGCACTTTCATGTAATAATCACATCATCAGGTGAGACACAAGAGAGAAATATAAGAGTCAGTTGATATACATCAAGGAGACGAAGTTAGGACGTTATTTAGTAAATACGCTACTTTCCAAGACAGACAACGAGCGTTCATAACCTTATCATTTTACAAATTTTATCAACAACAATGTTGTCTAATTTCTATAGACCCTCACTAATATCAAGATTTATAATTCTTTGTGTATTTGATGGTAGAAGATTCAATGATATTTCTCGTGGTAAGAGGGTTAGAGTTAATAACTGAGAAGGTATTACGCCAGTCAATACAATGATCACACTTTTTGATGTGATTAAAGAGGGCATTTGATTTTCGTCCCGTTCTTATACTATATTTATGGTGCTTAAGTCTAACAGAAAGATCCTTACCAGTCTGCCCAGCATAAAACTTATCACAATTTCTACATGGCACTTTATATATTTAAGAGAATTTTCTAGTGAATTCCTGATAAGATATTCTTTATAGTATTATTGTTGCTGAAGGCAACATTTACTTTAAAGGATTTAAGCAACATGGGAAGTAAAGTAAAGTTCTTATTAAAAGGGGGAACTAAAAGATTCTTGTTGTCAATGGGAGGTTTGGGTTCAACTCTATAAAATAATTTCTTCGCTAACTTAAGGGATTTATCAATGAAAGATCTAGGGTACTTTAACTTAGATCCAATAGAATATATCTTCTCACGAAAATATACATACCTATACATCTCAACATATACATATATACACACACACAGACATATACATATATACGCATGTACATAATTCACACTGTCTGCCTTTGTTCATTCCCATCGCCACCCCGCCACACATGAAATGACAACCCCCTCCCCCCAAAAGTACGCGAGGTAGCGCTAGGAAAAGACAACAAAGGCCACATTCGTTCACACTCAGTCTCTAGCTGTCGTGTAATAATGCACCGAAACCACAGCTCTCTTTCCACATCCACGCCCCACAGAACTTTCCATGGTTTACCCCAGATGCTTCGCATGCACTGGTTCAATCCATTGACAGCACGTCGACCCCTGTATGCCACATCATTACAATTCACTCTATTCCTTGCACGCCTTTCATCCTCCTGCATGTTCAGGCCCCGATCACTCAAAATCTTTTTCACTCCATCTGTCCACCTCCAATTTGGCCTCCCACCTCTCCTCGTTCCCTCCACCTCTGACACATATATCCTCTTTGTCAATCTTTCCTTACTCATTCTCTCCATGTGACCAAACCATTTGAAAACACCCTCGTCTGCTTTCTCAACCACACTCTTTTTATTACTACACATCACTCTTACCCTATTATTACTTACCCGATCAAACTACCTCACACCACATATTGTCCACAAACATCTCATTTCCAGCACATCCACCCTCCTCCGCACAACTCTATCTATAGCCCACGCCTCGCAACCGTATAACATTGTTGGAACTACTATTCCTTCAAACATACCCATTTTTGCTTTCCGAGATAACGTTCTCGATTTCCACACATTCTTCAATGCTCCCAGAACTTTCACCCCCTCCCCTATCCTATATATATATATATATATATATATATATATATATATATATATATATATATATATATATATATATATATATATATATATATATATATATATATATATATATATATATATATATGAAGTCTGTTGTGGATGAGAGAGCTTGGGAAGTGAGTCATTTGTTGTTCGCTGATGATACAGCGCTGGTGGCTGATTCATGTGAGAAACTGCAGAAGCTGGTGACTGAGTTTGGTAAAGTGTATGAAAGAAGAAAGTTAAGAGTAAATGTGAATAAGAGCAAAGTTATTAGGTACAGTAGGGTTGAGGGTCAAGTCAACTGGGAGGTAAGTTTGAATGGAGAAAAACTAGAGGAAGTAAAGTGTTTTAGATATCTGGGAGTGGATCTGGCAGCGGATGGAACCATGGAAGCGGAAGTGAACCATAGGGTGGGGGAGGGGGCGAAAATCCTGGGAGCCTTGAAGAATGTGTGGAAGTCGAGAACATTATCTCGGAAAGCAAAATTGGGTATGTTTGAAGGAATAGTGGTTCCAACAATGTTGTATGGTTGCGAGGCTTGGGCTATGGATAGAGTTGTGCGCAGGACGGTGGATGTGCTGGAACTGAGATGTTTGAGGACAATGTGTGGTGTGAGGTGGTTTGATCGAGTAAGTAATGTAAGGGTAAGAGAGATGTGTGGAAATAAAAAGAGCGTGGTTGAGAGAGCAGAAGAGGGTGTTTTGAAATGGTCTGGGCACATGGAGAGAATGAGTGAGGAAAGATTGACCAAGAGGATATATGTGTCGGAGGTGGTGGGAACGAGGAGAAGTGGGAGACCAAATTGGAGCTGGAAAGATGGAGTGAAAAAGATTTTGAGTGATCGGGGCCTGAACATGCAGGAGGGTGAAAGGCGGGCAAGGAATAGAGTGAATTGGATCGATGTGGTATACCGGGATTGACGTGCTGTCTGTGGATTGAATCAGGGCATGTGAAGCGTCTGGGGTAAACCATGGAAAGTTGTGTGGGGCCTGGATGTGGAAAGGGAGCTGTGGTTTCGGGCATTATTGCGTGACAGCTGGAGACTGAGTGTGAACGAATGGGGCCTTTGTTGTCTTTTCTTAGTGCTACCTCGCACACTTGAAGGGGGAGGGGGATGGTATTCCATGTGTGGCGAGGTGGCGATGGGAACGAATAGGGGCAGGCAGTGTGAATTGTGTGCATGGGTATATATGTATGTGCCTGTGTGTGTATACATATGTGTACATTGAGATGTATAGTTATGTACATTTGCGTGTGTGGGCGTGTGTGTGTGTACATTGTGTATGGGGGTGGGTTGTGCCATTTCTTTCGTTTTTTTACTTGCGCTACCTCGCAAACGCGGGAGACAGCGACAAAGCAAAATAAAATAAATAAATAAATAAATAAATATATATATATATATATATATATATATATATATATATATATATATATATATATATATATATATATATATATATATATATATATATATATATATATATATATATATATATATCCAAAGGTCTGAACCTTAGAGGGAATATCCTCATTTGGCCCCCTTCTCTGTTCCTATGTTTGGAAAAGTAAGAGAGAGAGAGAGAGAGAGAGAGAGAGAGAGAGAGAGAGAGAGAGAGAGAGAGAGAGAGAGAGAGAGAGAGAGAGAGAGAGAGAGAGAGAGAGAGAGAGAGAGAGTTATTAGTGCAGTCAAAGGATGACTTAAAGGAACATCTGAAATGAATTATGGTGGCAGTTGGATGTGTCAAGAAATTAAGATTAACTTTTGGTGTCAGAGAAACGTGTAAACGTTAGGGATTGCAGCAGGTGAACTGATGGTACCAGAACCTGAAGAGAGACGATATAAATACCACCTGTGACAAACAGAGAATAATAAAAGAGAAATTTAGCAAATAAAACTCATGTTGGGCTTTGCAAAGTAAGTGCTTAGAGGAAACGCAACGTAAGTTGACAACATCAGAATGGCTAAAAGAAATACGGGGGAAATGCAGAAATCTTTTATAAAATGTGGATAAAGAGGTGGGTGGCAAATGTGAGTGCATTGGAAGGATATGTTACAGGGGAACATATAAACGAAGTTTATATGTTCTCTTGGCCTAAAAGCAGTGGAAGAAATATGATTGCAAAGTAGAAACAGGAAGCAACAGAAGGCTGTCAACGAAAATGTGTGAGAACGCCCGGGTGAACGGCAAAGGAAGTAATAGAAAATACCGTTCTTATTGGATGCAAGACCCAAGGAAGCTATAAGGGGTAACATTTCATATGATGCAAGTAGTAAGCACGAGCGGTTTGTAATAATCCTTTGAAATACAAAGTAGAAGACAAAATCTATCCTCCTTTAGGGATCACCGTAGAGCAAGATGTTTCTCTTTTCTTTACTATTTTATCACAGTAATTTCCGTCTACCAAACCACAGAAGCTTTCGACCTTTCTTTCCTGCCACGTCTTAAGTTGTGCCGGTCGTTCATAGACTGCGAGCTCCAGTCACAGCAGCAGAATCAGCAGCAACGACAACAACAACAGATGGGCGGTGGTAGTGGTTCCTCCTCCTCCCTCCATGAGGCAGGTGGCTAGCACTCGTCGGCAGCTGCGTGGGTCGGGGAAGCGGGCTCTCCCCTCACCAGTCCTGATGGCTCAGTCAGGCGGCCACCTCCGCCCAGCTCGCACGTTATTTCTGTGCTTAGTCGTTCCTGGCTTAGACCGACTCGCTGACGGTCCTTCGATCTACGTGAGGTGCCCGACATGTTGAGAGGGATTCTTGTTTATCAGATGGTTATACTAAGCCGCAGCTTGTGGCCTGTGACCTCGATATATGCAGCACCAGTTTCTAACCGGAATTGAAAACTAGACGTAATATCCTTTCATTTTGATCTTTTCTATCTTATCTGTGAAGTCAAGAGAAAATATGATCATTTTAGTGACACTCATCATGAAATTCGAAGACAATATTGATGTAAGTAAATAATATAATTTGTGTTTAGTATTGATTTGAAACTAACTCTGATGTATAAAATATGATATCCTGAAATCGAGCGATGAGATCGATATATACACCAGCATCACGTTTGCTACGCTTACAATGAGAAATACTGTTCGGTCTTACCACAGGCAATGAGAAGGAATAACAAGCATGTAGAACCTCACAGGTCGTAGTTCAAAGCACCTGCTGGTGAGGTGTGTGTGTGAGATGGGTTGTCGTTCCCTTCGTCGTTATCTGTTATAAGCTAACCGTAAGCTGGCACAGCCTTCCCGTCAGCTGTCAAAACTTCCCAGTCAATGTTCACAACTTCCGTATCAGCTGTCAAAAACTTCCTATCATCTGTTAAAACCTTCCCGTCAACTGTTGCAAGACCTGTTCTCACCTCACCGTCCGTCATGTCAAGGACTGTGAAAACAACCAGTTCTTTTCACATGAATATGTATAGAATATTTCTAGAAGGTATGTATAGTATATACGCAGGATGTATAATGTCTTCTATGTTTCCATATGTATTTAGTGACTTTGCCATCGTCTGTTTATTGTTAAGTGTAATGTAAAACTATTCAAAGGTTCAACAGTAAAAACCTTGATTATGTGAAGATTAGTAAAACGAATTAGTTTGATTCACTATAAATACAAATCGTATCAATACCTTTAAAGTTATGTCAACGTAAAGAGAACATAATTCACATGAATATTAAAATCATATGGATTTCATGAAATGATGAACACGTAACATTACAATGGGAATCCACAATAGCGAAACATTGACTGGAAAATAAAACGAAATATCCCACAGTTAACGTATTAATCTAAGACACTTCATGTGCAGAATTCCACTTATATAACACTTCCATCTATAGTACGAAACAAGTTTATTTGTCAGATGTTTAGAAAATAGATGGATGAAATGTTTATTTCTTATTCCAAATACATGGACATCTTGGTCACTTTAGACAACCAGAGTACAGGAATTTTTCTAGTAGAATATGCTTGATATAACTAACATTCGATTGGCAAAAATCCTTAGTAGCATGTCCTCATCACACAGCGTCCCCCTGGATGTTACAAGAAATGTAACTATCTTTTCTAGAGAATACTTTGTAAACAGTTATAAGATGAAGGAAATTGCAATAAATGAAAACTATGAGTGAAATACACACACACACACACACACACACACACACACACACACACACACACACACACACACACACATACACACACACACAAAGTTCTCAGTGGTTTAGTTGTAAGCGTTACTACCCATGAGTCAGTATGCTCCACAGAGTCGAGCCCGCATAGGTTCGAATCCTGGCGCGACAAGTGGCCCATACTCATCTATGGTGTTCATCTTCCCCTAAGCTCTAAGGACTTGGCGATTAATGGGTACATGGCTTAGGCTTATAACTAAGTCGTGTGTGTGTGTGTGTGTGTGTGTGGATGAGTATACTCACATTGGGTTATAGACATAGTGGTTAATAGTCGGGGCAACATGAATCTAAAACTCTTTCCCCGTTAACGTAAAAATAGTAGTCACAGACACACACACACACACACACACACACATAGATTCAACATTCACCAGTTTTGTTTTTTTTTACCTTTTATACGATTTTTTCAGATACATTGAAAGCTGAATAATCAATATTCATTATCACTTTATTCGCAAATTGAATCTAAGATAAAACCGTAAAAAACCTACTCAATATCTGTCAGATTACAATGTGTGAATAACGAGATAAGCCACAAAAACAGAAAACACAAACGGTGGACATTACCACATCCTGGAGCGTTGCATCTGAGCTTGGACGCACCTTGAAAGTGTTATTTGTGAGGCCATATAACACTGGGTGTGAGATCATTATCCCTCTGCAGACGCTGATATTCGTGCGTGCTAGTGAGAATGATTGAGGACGTGTCCGGTGGGTTAGCTAGTGGTGTAGGAAGCTCCACCTCAGGTCTCTGCATCATCTCGGGTAGTCACGCAATGTAGTAAAGTCAAAGTTTTGCAGCTGAGGGTCATTGTTGGGTTACAGGTTGTCCTCTACTTTGATAATTCATGTTGGAATTTTATTTTAGGATTGCGGCAGTATATCAGCATTGCTTGTGACATTTCATCGAGTTACGTTATAGTGTATTCTAAAGTCACCACCCTGAGTGTAGGCTGTCGACAAATCAGCTGATTGCCGGAGCATTCATACCAACATAGTTCAGGTAATTTTAAACCCAACCTTTAAGAAGACAAGAATAATTATTGAGCTTTATTGGTCATATCGGTAAATTCTGAGGGTGATGTTATATCGGTATATTGCTTACTAACATACCGGGAGATTAAGTTACAACCATACACAGAACGCTAAACCAACGTGCCACTGTAGTGTACATGCTCAGGGAAGTGTATATTATACTCGAGTGCAGTGACTTTTTTAAGTACGACATGGTTATAAAACGATCTTATATGTCTCGCTTGCTTTAAGTTTGTGATCTCAAGAAAACGTCGATCACTGAGACAATATCGTAGGGTCAGACTTTTCGAGAAAAACATTCCTGTGTCAGGCTCTTGCACTGCTCGTGACCATCCTCTAACATTCTTGTTTTGTTCACTCAGATATCATATTAACAGAGATGTTCTCGTTAACATGAAATTTGTATAGATAACCAAAACCTATTATGACGAACACAAACCTTGAGTTGTCAACGCTGATATCATACATTAATGTTCACGCTGATCCTTTGTTGTTAACAGAGCCTTCGTGTTTTTAACTCGTCTTTTTTAACATAGAGCTCGTATATCAACAAAGATTTTTCGTGTCGTCATAACACGCTTTGTAATGTTTTGAACGCGGTCATACTGAGCAACAGGAACACAGAAAATATTTTAAAAAAATGAATTATAAATAATGATTCGTGGGTTGTGGTATAGCGAGCTTTTTGAGTCGACAGAATTATACAAATCACGTTCTAATGTTAAAACTACTGTTGATATTTGACAATATTCCTCGCACGTGGGATCATAACGGATGGGGATGCATTAGTATGAAATAACAAAAGGTTGCTCTTTGCATATTGATAAGCTAACTGACGTTCATGTTCTGAAAATGGCATTTTTCACGTCTGTTTTCTATCGTAGTAGATGTGATGAATGTATAATTTCCCAGGGTAAAGGAGAACTTATGAGCCAGTCACTTAGTACAGAAGTGCAAAAGAATGTTTTACCCGTATGGGTCGTGTCTCAAGGACCGTTTACTGTCCCTAAGTCTATAGCTCACCAGAAAATGATTAAGATATGATGAACAGTGAGCTTCTTCGTCCATATAGTTAGTCTTCTACACAGGATGATAATGTTTCCAGATCGCAACAGAGCGTTGAAAACGTTATCAATGAAGTGTAGAATCTAGGGAAAATGTTACTGGTCTTTGCCAGTTAATTGACCAATGATCCTCTGTGTGCCTTACTGGTGAAGTGCTCATAATCTGCAGTTTAGAGCTGCAGTAAATCTTTGTTTTTTTCCAGTGAATGATCATTGACCCTCAGTGTAGTATTTTAGTGAACGATCATTAATTCAGAGTCAAACCTATTAGCGAAATATCATGTTCTCGCAGTTGTGTTTGTCATTGAATGATTGTGCTTCTGTTACTGTAATGTGTCAGCTTAATGATCATTCTGTGACATGCCCGGTCTGTCATATACATTTTTTCTTTTATTCATCTTGGCATTTCAAGAAATATTTTCCTGCATGTAAAGAATGATAGTCTCAGATTCGTCGATGAATTAAGTGAAAAAGTTTTGCCATATTATCCAAAAGCGTTGCATGGCTGAGTTTCCCCAACTATGTCTTTGATATGGAAAGGAAATATGACTTTTTTCCATGATGCCATACGGAGACTAAAGTGGTTAGGGCACCAGTAGTTTTATACTTTAATTAAACAGCTGTTTCAACTACTACCACTTCTACTATCAATACTTCTGTTACTACAACTACTACTAACTACCTCTGCTAAAAGTTGTATAGCTGTTACTATTACTCTTAGTACAAAAACTACAACTATCACTACTACTACTACTACTACTACTACTACTGCTACTACCACTACTTCTACTACTACTACTACTACTACTACTACTACTACTACTACTACTACTACTACTATTACATCTACTACCACTGCTATTACCGGTACCACCGTAACTAGAACAATAAAACCATAAGTCGTTTTTGCAGTTTGGTGCTAAGAATAAGAGGATTTTTGCAGCTTACTTCACGTTCTTCCTCCTTCATTCATTCAAATACGTGCAACGGATTAAAAGGGTCATGATACGGAGGATTATACTGCTACGAAGTAAACACCGTTGGTCGCAAATATGGAACTGTATATCTAGATATAACACAACAGGTTCTGATATCTATCATATTAACGAATGAATATAAACCTGCCAGCATTCTTATCATATGGGAGTAGGTGTATGTCGTAGTCTATGTGTCTGAATCTGTCAAAAAGTGTTTCTGTTACAGTGTGTGTGTGTGTGTGTGTGTGTGTGTGTGTGTGTGTGTGTGTGTGTGTGTGTGTGTGTGTGTGTGTGTGTGTGTGTATGTATGTGTGTGTATGCAAAGGGAAGGATCAGATTCATGCCTTACTTTCTTCTTCACCGTGTGTCTGTGTTTCATGAATAACAGTGTATGATAACTATTTGGGATTACCAATGGCGCGATTACGAGAAGGAAGTTTTACACTCATGTTACCCCGTCTCTTAATTGTGTATGCATATATCCATCACTTCACTCCAGTGTACACACACATACACACACACACACACACACACACACACACACAAACACACACACACACACACACACACACACAAATACAGCCACTAGAAGTATGTGGATCTTTGGCTTCACTATCAACAACGACTCTCCAGACCTCAGTTTCCTTCAGCACATCATCAATAACCCCCAGGAGTGAAGCAGGGCCAACGATATCACATTCAGAACAAGGCTATGATGATGCACGTTAACCCAGGTACCCCCTGACATCACACTACACCCTGACGTCCTCCAAGTAGTAAGAGACTTCGTACTTCTTGATGTTACTATACATGACGGTTTGAACTGGAAGAGTCATTTCCCTCATTCCGTCTGTATCTTCTCCACTAACAGGGTTAACTAGGCTATTTGAGCTCAGGAATGTCTATGCCATCTTCATTCTATCTATGCTCATTTACGCCTTCCTAGCCTCAGTAACAGCCACACAGAGGACCAGCTGGAAACAATATAGAAAATACAGTGCAGTATCATCCTGGCCCCATCTTACACTATATGTCAAGAAGTCCTCATCTTCTTGAACCTGTCCACCATCTCCGACCAACACAAACAGCTCACATACACTTTTGGCAATATACTGCTGACACGCCCCCATCACCGAGACCTCTTCTCCACCGACACCCCACTCCCACTGACAGCCGTTCGTCACTATAGTCGACTTGTATCAATCAGAGCTCGTACAGAAAGATACAAGAGTAGTCTTGTACCTACTATTGATTGTGACCGTCATAAACAATCCATACACAGATGCATAGATTCGCACGTAAACGGCTCAATTTATCCTTTGCGCATGTGATATATCAACTACGGTATCATTGCAGTCATAAAATCACTTAACGTTCAAAAATGTGTATAATGTATAAACCATATCATAACAGGAAAGTCCCACATTGGAAAAGAAAACACGAAATAGAAGATCCGGTATATTTCAGGTCAGGGTCTAGGACCCTCCTCATCCAACTGAAATGACCAGACAGACAAGGCTTCAAGGTAAGTCTCGTGACCAGCCACAGGGCTTGAAGGACAAGTCACAGAGCCCAATCCTCATATATCAGGTATCTTAGGTCAAGAGATGGGCTCCGTGGATTGCCCTTCAAACCTCGTGGCCGGTCATGTGACCTAACTTTAGTCTTGTCTGTCTGTTCTTCATAATTAGCTGATGAGGGTCCTAGACTCTGTCCCGAAATATATCGGTTCTTCTATTTCGTGTTTTCTTTTCCAATGTGGGACTTTCCTGTTACATTTACCAGTGTGTTATTACACTCCTCGAATCAAACCAGAGTATTTACTCTAAACATTTCTGTATGTCTGCCACCCTGACAATATACATGTACATCACTCATGTGTTCATCCAGAGTGTGAAAATATCCAATCCATCTTGATCTTAAGCTCTTTCAGGAGTAGTTAACTAGTCACTATTATGACCTCCCAGTTCTGTCACATCTGTAATACCTCAACCGTGTATTTTCACACGAATGGCTGCCTAAATGATATAAACCGTTATCTATTTATTTGTTTTTTCTATAATCTATCTACGCACAAATAAAATGCAACCTAAGCCCTTTTTCGACCAGCTCCAAGTGGAAAATGAACACCAGGGTTGGATGTGGGCCAACTGCCGCGCTTAGTATTGGAGATTATGTGGGCCCGACTCCGGACATGCTCTTGCTGAATCGTGTGTGTGCGTGTGTGTGTGTGTGTGTGTGTGTGTGTGTGTGTGTGTAATTACCTATTTGCAATCACCCATTTGTACTGTTCAGGAGGGATTTCTGCAATCGGGAGGGAAGGGGCCGCCTATCCCAATATCATAAATCTTTTTAGATTTGTATATGACATCAGTATTCACATTTTCCTCACAACTCTTTTGATTCGTTATCGAATCTTATATTGCATTGAATTTTCTTTATAACTTTTCTAACGTGTTTCTTATGTAATACTTTGTTATGGCCTGAGGTTGCTCTATCTTAAGACAGTTTTCGCCGCGTACGTTTGACGACCTATTTGTAAACAGCTGTTTGTAGTGTACGAGGAGAAGGTTTTACACTCTTGCTGCCCCACTTTCTCTACGATCACACAGCCTTTTAAACGTGTGTATACAATCCACATTTGCAAACTTATAACTCACTGTATGTCTCTCATCAGCTTCTCTTATACTGTAAAGACATTCTTTCACGTCATTTCTGACAAGCTTCTTCCTTTTATTTTCATGATATGGCTAGTGGTGGCATCTTTCGAAGACCTGTTCCCTGTCTACATTAACAAACTGGTTTATAAACTAAACGGTCGTGATCAGGTCACCCCTCATCCTTCTCTCTTCCATATTGGGATGGTCTAAAGCCTCTAGCCTTTCCCAGAACTCAGGTCACTTAATCCAGATGCCATCTTTGTTGCTTCTCTAGGAGTTCTTTTCGTACTTCTCGAAGTGTGGTGAACAGAATTCCAGATGCATAATCTAGTTTTGGTCGACTGAATGATGTTAACAGTTTGCTGAATATATCCTTATCCATTACTTGAACACTGTCCTGATATTGGCCAACAGATAGTGTATCTCCTTACTGTTCTCCTAACGTAGGACTTTGGCGACAAATTTGGGACGATGTCATTTCCCAAGTCCTTCTTTCATACAGTTTCCTGCAGTTTATTTCTAGCTAGATGTTATTATTCTGAGGCCTTCCCAAACTTTGTCTCAACATCATAAACCTACATTCCCCTGAGATGAAAGGCATCAATCATGCATCAAACAAGCTTTGGAGATTGTCCAGGACCCCTTGTGAATGCAATCCTTGCTTTATCCTCCCCTCATGATTTTTGCAATCATCTGCAAACATGTTCAGGTACGAGACAATCTTCTTGCAAGTCATTCACATAAATCAAGAAGAAAAGCGATGATCCTAGAACATAACCCTACGGCACACCACAGGAGACCTTGACCCTTTTCGAGATGGCTCCGACATTCAAGGGTGTGTGTTTACTATTTGTGGTTACTATTTTGGACATCACGGGGAGAAAGTTTTACGCTCGGTTTGACCTATATCTTCATCTTGTGTATGTTCTATGTCATTACTCTTGTTTATACACACACACACACACACACACACACACACACACACACATCACAATAGTCAAGTACCTATTCATCGACCAGCCCCGAGGTAAAGATGAACACATGGGTTGGATGCAGGCTGACCACCGTACCCAGAATTTACACCCATATGGACCTGACGCCATGGGGAGGGTGTGTCGTACTGATTCATAGTCAGGAACTTTCCATCTATACATATGTATTCATGCTTATAAAAAGTGAGCTATAAACTCGTGGCACTCCGTCTCTGATCCTCACTTTTATCATGCAGATCATTGAATATCCAAAGGGACTAGAATTTACTGCGTTTCATTTCGCAAGTTCCACATTTCCACTGCTCACTTGATGAAAAAATGCTTTCCTCGCATCGTTCCTGCCTCATTGTTTGCCTCAATTCTTTTTATGCTCTCAATTCAATACGTTTCTCTTCATGAAAAATGATTTGTTTCGGAATCATAATGATTTTCCTTTTAGGATTTGGGAGAAGGTTTTCATGTGTTCTCCCTTTTAGTGTAAGCAGTTGGAGGCCTATCCTCTCGAGTCTGACAATTTTCTAATCGAAATTCACTAGACTTGTTAAGAGGGTTTTGTGTATCTCTTCATGTGGCAAGACCAAATTGGGGACAGCAGATTCTACCTGGGTCGCGCGAACGTCGTACATATCATCCTGGGCATCTCCTGGCCCATGTCCTTAAATACAAATTTCACAGTGGTTAATGTATGGCTTACAATATGTCGCGGTCCTTGGGGGACATGTCAGGCCGTCTGTTGATTATGTCATTGGGTTTCTCTCTGGTTTATTTTCTGTATTTTCTGTGTTATTTTGTAAGATATGTTTCCATTCTTTCCCATTTTCTTTACTTCCTTAAGGCTCAGTATAATTTGCTGTTCATTTGATCGCTGTTTTAGTGTGTCCAAGTCTTTCGTACAAGATTTTGCAATCTCCAGTGCTCCTTTTTTTTTCTCTCATAAGGTCTTACTACTGAGCCCCAAGGCACTCTATTATCATCATTGTTGTGTATGTAATTACCTGTTTATAATCATTTATTTGTACAGTACCGGAAGAGAGTTCTGTAACCATAGGACTTTTCTTACCATAATCTTCGTTGTAGATGGAGTAATATAAGCAGGCAAGGACTGAAGGAGGCCCAGGACGTGAGTAGGTGTGCATCTGGACCATACACACTTGTCCATCTCTCAGAAAGAACGCGGAGGACCTTGCATGAGATGTGGGAGAGGACATAAGCTCAGTAAGATGAGGTGAGGGAGGCTGGTTGAGATACCGTCTACAGTAAGGTTAAAAGAACTTAAAAGAGCAAAAAGAATTAGTTTGTCAGATTGAGAGATAAACAATATCATTTGCTTATCAGCCTTCCTCGTCTAATGGTGCTGTTTTCATTCAGTGTTTAAATGATATCATTTGGTTTTACCTGCATGACTTCCGAGAAAAAGATTGAAAAATCTTGGATTCACGACTAGGAATCGTGTGAGTTTAATGTTATAATGAATTATATGTTGGAAGGAGATCGAGTGTTAGATGAGGACAGATAAGGGATGGAGTTGAGTTATAGAAATTGGAAAAGCTTTTGGTTAAAAGCCAGAAATATTTATCAGCTGAAGAGGAAATCATATCAGCACATTTCGTTGAATTCATGAATAAGAATTTTGTTATGATGCCACGCAGAATGGAAAATCGGAACAAGACTCAATATAAGGGGAAAATTTCCTGGCCCGAAATGGTCTGTCTCTGATGCGAGAAGCATTTTAGTAAGAGCAATCAAACTACAATTGAGGAGCTGATGGTTTGGCAGATGACAGGAAGCTGGATTCCATCCCAACCTAAATAGCCTCCTCTATAAAGCTCAAGAGGTACCCTAACCTGCAAGGCAATACTGCTTACGAGTTATTATTAAAGCTGCGCGTGAAAGACAAGTCAACACTCCAAAAGTGCCAAAGTTTGCGATTCGAAGAGCTATGAGTTGTGGACGTGCCCAATTGGATATAGTAGAAATAACATTGCGGTCAGAGGAGGTTAAGGGGCAGAAATAGTGTATGTATAATGTGAGAATTCAAAGGTAAAATGAGGTTGTGTTAGAATTGGTCGTGGACATTAGAAACTCGTGTTGAGTGTAGTCAATTGTTCCAAACAATAAGGAGGGAAAAGAGAGGCTTTTGATTTCACTGGAATTATCAGTAGAAAGAAGGCAATCTCTGTGGTGTATACTGAAAAGACTCGTAGAGTATTTCAGCAATTATATGTAAAGAGAATAACGCTTCATAGTAGAAAGTTAAATGGTCAAAGAGTTCCGCATAGCTGGAGCAACTTGGAGAATTTATACGTAAAGGTAGAAGAAAATGTTTGAGAGCAATGTTTTTCCAGATGGCGTTGAAGCTAAGAGGCTTTGTAGTACAGGAAACACAAATACTGCTTTTAGAGCAAAAGCGAGGGAATAGACTATTAGGAGATTGAACAGTATAGAAGTGGCGACCTTGGACAGAAGGATTTCAGAAAGAAGCTCGATAGAAAAGTAGACATATGATGTTTTACAAGAAAAGAAGGGGGAGACTTGGGACTCGCGAATGTTTTAGAATTGTATGAAGAATGAGCCGGGCCGAGGAGAATTTTCGGTATGGTTGGAGATCCCGATCTCCTTATGTCATTCAAGAGGACCCAGGAACTACTCAGCCTTCCTTGACTGGTGGATGTGTTGGGAATTGAAAGTTTGAAGACAATATGTGGTGAGAGGTGACTGGATCGAGTAAGTAATGACGGGTAAGAGAGATGTGTGGTAATAGAAGTGTAGATAAGGGAGCAAAAGAGGGTGTTGTGAAATGGTTTGGACATATCGAGGAAAGGAGGGAGGAAAGGTTGACAAAGAAGATATATACGTCGGAAGTGGAGAGAACAAAGAAAAGTGAAAGACCAAATTGGAGTTGAAATGAGTAAGTGAAAAATGTTTTGAGCTCTTCGGGCCAGAAACTATAGGAGAGTGAAAAGCGTAAACAGAATAGAGTGAATTTGAATGATGCGATGAACTGGGGTCGACGTGCCTTCAATGGACTAAAACAAGGGATGTGAGACGTGGGGTACACCATAAAAGATCTGTGGTTGGTGCCTGGAAGTGTAATGATGTTGTGATTTTGGTGCATATGACAGCTAGTGAATGGATATGGGCGGATGTGGTCTTTCTTCGTATGTTTCCTGGCGTTACATCACTGTTGCAAGAGGAGACGTTGTTCCCTGTCGGACAGGGTGACACAGGGACTTGATAAAAGGGTGTGTGGATCAAGTGTTTGCTTTGAAGAATTTGTGTGAGAAATATTTAGAAAAACAGATGGATTTGTACGCAGCATTTATTGATCTGGAGGAGGCACATGATAAGGTTGATAGAGATGCTTTGTGGAAGGTCTTAAGAGTACATGGTGTGGGAGATAAGTTGCTAGAAGCAGGGAAAAGGTTTTACCAAAAATGTAAAGCATGTGTACGAGTAGGAAAAGAGGAGAGTGATTGGCGAATGTCGGTCTGCAGCATGGGTGAGTGATGTCCATATGGTTGTATGATATGTTTGTGGATTGGGTGGTAAGGGAGGTAAATGTAAGAGTTTTGGAGAGGGGCGATTATGTAGTCTGTTGGGGATGAGAGGGCCTGGGAAGTGAGTCAGTTGTTGTTCGCCGATGATACAGCTCTAGTGGCTGACTCGTGTGAAAACTACAGAAGTTCGTGACTGAGTTTGGAAAATTGTGTGAAAGGAGAAATTTGAGAGTAAATGTAAAAAAGAGCAAGGGATATAAGTTTGAATTGAGAAAAATTGGAGGAAGTGAAGTGTTTTAGATATCTAGAAGGTGACTTAGCAGCGAATGGAACCATGGAAGCGGAAACTTTTCACTGCTTCTAACAACTTGCCTCCCACACCATATATTCTTAATACCTTCCACAGAGCATCTCTATCAACTCTATCATATGCCTTCTCCAGATCCATAAATGCTACATACAAATCCATTTGCTTTTCTAAGTATTTCTCACATACATTCTTCAAAGCAAACACCTGATCCACACATCCTCTACCACTTCTGAAACCACACTGCTCTTCCCCAATCTGATGCTCAATACCCTCCCATATGATTTACCAGGAATACTCAACAAACTTATACCTCTGTAATTTGAGCACTCACTCTTATCCCCTTTGCCTTTGTACAATGGCACTATGCACGCATTCCGCCAAACCTCAGGCACCTCACCATGAGTCATACATACATTAAATAACCTTACCAACCAGTCAATAATACAGTCACAACCTTATTTAATAATTTCCACTGCAATACCATCCAAACCTGCTGCCTTGCCGGCTTTCATCATCCGCAAAGCTTTTACTACCTCTTCTCTGTTTACCAAATCATTTTTCCTAACCCTCTCACTTTGCACACCAGCTCGACCAAAGCACCCTATATTTGCCACTCTATCATCAAACACATTCAACAAACCTTCAAGATACTCACTCCATCTCCTTCTCACATCACCACTACTTGTTATCACCTCCCCATTTCCTCCCTTCACTGAAGTTCCCATTTGCTCCCTTGTCTTACGCACTTTATTTACCTCCTTCCAGAACATCTTTTTATTCTCCCTAAAATTTAATGATACTCTCTCACCCCAACTCTCATTTGCCCTCTTTTTCACCTTTTGCACCTTTCTCTTGACCTCCTGTCTCTTTCTTTTATACATCTCCCACTCAATTGCATTTTTTCCCTGCAAAAATCGTCCAAATGCCTCTCTCCTCTCTTTCACTAATAATCTTAATTCTTCATCCCACCACTCACTACGCTTTCTAATCAACCCACCTCCCACTCTTCTCATGCCACAAGCATCTTTTGCGCAATCCATCACAGATTCCCTAAATACATCCCATTCCTCCCCCACTCCCCTTACTTCCATTGTTCTCACCTTTTTCCGTTCTGTACTCAGTCTCTCCTGGTACTTCCTCATACAAATCTCCTTCCCAAGCTCACTTACTCTCACCACCCTCTTCACCCCAACATTCATTCTTCTTTTCTGAAAACCCATACAAATCTTCACCTTAGCCTCCACAAGATAATGATCAGACATCCCTCCAGTTCCACCTCTCAGCACATTACCATCCAAAAGTCTCTCTTTCGCGCGCCTGTCAATTAACAAGTAATCCAATAACGCTCTCTGGCCATCTCTCCTACTTACATACGTATACTTATGTATATCTCGCTTTTTAAACCAGGTATTCCCAATCACCAGTCCTTTTTCAGCACATAAACCTACAAGCTCTTCACCATTTCCAACCATTATTCCCTCAACTGCCACATTACTCACCTTTGCATTCAAATCACCCATCACTATAACCCGGTCTCGTGCATCAAAACCACTAACACACTCATTCAGCTGCTCCCAAAACACTTGCCTTTCACGATCTTTCTTCTCATGCCCAGGTGCATATGCACCAATAATCACCCATCTCTCTCCATCAACTTTCAGTTTTACCCATATTAATCGAGAATTTACTTTCTTACATTCTATCACATACTCCCACAACTCCTGTTTCAGGAGTATTGCTACTCCTTCCCTTGCTCTTGTCCTCACACTAACCCCTGACTTTACTCCCAAGACATTCCCAAACCACTCTTCCCCTTTACCCTTGAGCTTCGTTTCACTCAAAGCCAAAACATCCAGGTTCCTTTCCTCAAACATACTACCTATCTCTCCTTTTTTCACATATTGGTTACATCCACACACATTTAGACACCCCAGTCTGAGCCTTCGAGGAGGATGAGCACTCCCCGCGTGACCCCTTCTTCTGTTTCCCATTTTAGAAAGTTAAAAAATACAAGGAGGGGAGGATTTCTGGCCCCCCGCTCCCGTCCCCTCTGGTCGCCTTCTACGACACGCGAGGAATGAGTGGGAAGTATTCTTTCACCCCTATATATACATACATATATATATATATATATATATACATATATATATATATATATATATATATATATATATATATATATATATATATATATATATATATATATATATATATATATATATATATATATATATATATATATATATATATATATATATATATATATATATATATATATATATATATATATATATATATATATATATATATATATATATATATATATATATATATATATATATATATATATATATATATATATATATATATATATATATATATATATATATATATATATATATATATATATATATATTTATATATATATATATATATATATATATATATATATATATATATATATATATATATATATATATATATATATATATATATATATATATATATATACATATATCATCCCTGGGGATAGGGGAGAAAGATTACTTCCCACGCATTTCTTACGTGTCGTAGAAGGCGACTAAAGGGGACGGGAGCGGGGGCTGGAAACCCTCCCCTCCTTATATGTTAACTTTCTAAAACCGGAAACAGAAGAAGGAGTCACGCAGGGAGTGCTCATCCTCCTCGAAGGCTCAGATTGGGGCGTCTAAATGTGTGTGTATGTAACCAAGATGAGAAAAAAGGAAAGATACGTAGTAAGTTTGAGGAAAGGAACCTGGTTGTTCTGGCTCTGAGTGAAACGAAGCTCAAGGGTAAACGGGAATAGTGGTTTGAGAATGTCTTGGGAGTAAAGTTAGGGTTTAGTGAGAGTGGTGGGAATGTGTGATAGAGTGTAAGAAAGTAAACTCTAGATTGATATGAGTAAAACTGAAGGTGAATGGAGAGAGATGGGTGATTATTGGTCCAAATGCACCTGGGCATGAGAAGAAAGATCATGAGAGTCAAGTGTTTTAGGAGCTGCAGAGTGAGTGTGTTAGTAGTTTGGTGCACGAGACCGGGTTATAGTGATGGGAGATTTGAATTCAAAGGTAAATAATGTGGAAGTTGAAGGAATAGTTGGTATACATGGGGTGTTCAGTGTTGTAAATGGAAATGGTGAAAAGATTATAGACTTATATGCTGAAAAAGGACTGGTGATTGGCAATACCTGGTTTGAAAAGAGAGATATACGTTGATACGTATGTAAGTAGGAGAGATGGCCAGAGAGCGTTATTGGATTACGTGGTAATTTATTGGCGTGCGAAAGAGAGACTTTTGGATGTTAATGTGCTGAGAGGTGCAACTGGAGGGATGTCTGATCATTATCTTGTGGAGGCGAAGGTGAAGATTTATAGAGGTTAATAGAAAAGAAGAGAGAATATCGGGTTGAAGAGAGCGGTGAGAGCAAGTGAGCTTGGGAAGGAGACTTGTGTGAGGAAGTACCAAGAGAGAATGAGTAAAGAATGGAAAAAGGTGAGAACAAATGACATAAAGGGAGTGGGGGAGGAATGGAATGGATTTAGAGAAGCAGTTATGGCTTGCGCAAAAGACGCTTGTGGCATGAGAAGCGTGGGAGGTGGGCAGAATAGAAAGGGTAGTGAGTGGTGGGATGAAGAAGTAAGATTGTTAGTGAAAGAGAAGAGAGAGGCATTTGGACGATTTTTGCAGGGAAATGATGCAAATGACTGGGAGATGTATAAAAAAAAGAGGAAGGTGGTCAAGAGAAAGGTGCAAAAGTTGAAAAAGAGGGCAAATGAGAGTTGGGGTGAAAGAGTGTCATTAGATTTTAGGGAGAATAAAAAGATGTTTTGGAAGGAGGTAAATAAAGTGCGTAAAACAAGGAAATCAATAGGAACTTCATTGAAGGGGGCTAATGGGGAGGTGATAACATGTAGTGGTGATGTGATAAGGAGATAGAGTGAGTATTTTGAAGGTTTCTTAAATGTGTTTGATGATAGAGTGGTAGATATAAGGTGTTTTGTTCGAGGTGGTGTGCAGAGTGAGAAGATTAGGGAGAATGATTTGGTAGGTAGAGGAAGTAAAAGCTTTGCGGAAGATGAAAGTCGGCAAGGCAGCGGGTTTGGATGGTATTGCAGTGGAATTTAGTGAAAAAGGGGGTGACTGTATTGTTGACTGGTTGGTAAGGTTATTTAATGCATGTATGAGTCATGGTGAGGTGCTTGAGGACTGGCGGAATGCATGCATGGTGGCATTGTACAAAGGGAAAGTTGATAAAAGTGAGTGCTCAAATTACCGAGGTATAAGTTTGTTGAGCATTCCTGGGAAATTATATGGAGGGTATTGATTGAGAGGGTAAAGTCATGTACAGAGCATTGGATTGGGGAAGAGCAGTGTGGTTTCAGAAGTTGTAGAGGATGTGTGGATCAGGTGTTTGCTATGAAGTATGTATGTAAGAAATACTTAGGAAGCAAATGGATTTGTATGTAGCATATATAGATCTGGAGAAGGCATATGATAGAGTTGATAGAGATGGTCTGTGGAAGGCTTTAAGAATATATGGTGTCGGAGGCAAGTTGTTCGAGGAAGTGAAAAGTTTCTATCGAGGAGTTAAGGCATCTGTACGAGAAGAAAGAGAGGAAAGTGATAGGTTCTCAGTGAATGTAGGTTTGCGGCAGGGGTGTGTGATGTCTCCATGGTTGTTTAATTTGTTTATGGATGGGGTTGTTAGGGAGGTGAATGCAAGAAGCTTGCAAAGAGGGGCTAGTATGTAGTCTGTTGTGGATGAGAGAGCTTGGGCAGTGAGCCAGTTGTTGTTTCCTGATGATACAGCGCTGGTGGTTGATTCGGGTGAGAAGAGGCAAAAGCTGATGACTGAGTTTGGTAAAGTGTGTGAAAGAAGAAAGTTGAGAGTAAATGTGAATAAGAGCAAGGTTATTAGGTACAGGGGATGGAACCAAGGTAGCGGAAATGAATCATAGGGTGGGGCAAGGGGCGAAGGGTCTGGGAGCGTTGAAGAATGTGTGGAAATCGAGAACATTATCGCGGAAAGCAAAATTGGGTATATTTGAAAGAACAGTTGTTCCAGCAATGTTATATGGTTGCGAGGCGTGGGCTATAGATAGAGTTGTGAGGAGGAGGGTGGATGTGCTGGATATGAGATGTTTGTGGACAATATATGGTGTGAGGTAGTTTGATCGAGTAATAATAAGAGGGTAAGAGATGTGTGGTAATAACAAAGATTGTGGGTGAGAGAGCAGAAGAGGGTGTTTTGAAATGGTCTGGTCACATGGAAAGAATTTTGGAGGAAAGATTGACCAAGAGGATATATGTGTCAGAGGTGGAGGGAACGAGAAGTGGGAGACCAAACTGGAAGTGTAAAGATGGAGTGAAAATGATTTTGAGCAATCGGGGCCTGAACATGCAGGAAGGTGAAAGGCATGCAAGGAACAGAGTGAATTGGAACGATGTGGTATACTGGGGTCGACGTGCTGTCAATAGATTGAATCAGGGCATGTGAAGCGTCTGGGGTAAACCATGGAAAGTTGTGTGGGGCCTGGGTATTGAAAGGGAGCAGTGGTTTCGGTGCATTATTACATGACAGCTAGAGACTGAGTGTGAACGAATGTGGCCTTTGTTGTCTTTCCCTAACGCTACCTCGCACAAAACAGGGGGAAGGGTTTTTATTTCACGTATGGCGGGATGGCAATGGGATTGAATAAAGGCAGACAGTATGAATTACGTACATGTGTATATATGTTTATGTCTCTGTGTGTATGTATATGTATACGTTGAGATGTATATTTGCGTGTATGGACGTGTATGTATATACATGTGTATGTGGGTGGGTTGGCCCTTTCTTTCGTCTGTTTCATTGCGTTACCTCGCTAACGCGGGAGACAGCGACAAAGCGAAATGAATAAGAATAAATAAATTTATATATATATATATATATATATATATATATATATATATATATATATATTTTTATTTTGCTTTGTCGCTGTCTCCCGCGTTTGCGAGGTAGCGCAAGGAAACAGACGAAAGAAATGGCCCAACCCAACCCCATACACATGTATATACATACTCGTCCACACACGCAAATATACATACCTACATAGCTCTCCATGGTTTACCCCAGACGCTTCACATACCCTGATTCAATCCACTGACAGCACGTCAACCCCGGTATACCACATCGATCCAATTCACTCTATTCCTTGCACTCCTTTCAACCTCCTGCATGTTCAGGCCCCGATCACACAAAATCTCAGTGAATGTAGGTTTGCGGCAGGGGTGTGTAATGTCTCCATGGTTGTTTAATTTGTTTATGGATGGGGATGTTAGGGAGGTGAATGCAAGAGTTTTGGAAAGAGGGGCAAGTATGAAGACTGTTGGGGATGAGAGAGCTTGGGAAGTGAGTCAGTTGTTGTTCGCTGATGATACAGCGCTGGTGGCTGATTCATGTGAGAAACTGCAGAACCTGGTGACTGAGTTTGGTAAAGTGTGTGAAAGAAGAAAGTTAAGAGTAAATGTGAATAAGAACAAGGTTATTAGGTACAGGAGGGTTGAGGGTCAAGTCAATTGGGAGGTAAGTTTGAATGGAGAAAAACTGGAGGAAGTAAAGTGTTTTAGATATCTGGGAGTGGATCTGGCAGCGGATGGAACCATGGAAGCGGAAGTGAATCATAGTGTGGGGTAGGGGGCGAAAATCCTAGGAGCATTGAAGAATGTTTGGAAGTCGAGAACATTATCTCGGAAAGCAAAACTGGGTATGTTTGAAGGAATAGTGGTTCCAACAATGTTGTATGGTTGCGAGGCGTGGGCTATGGATAAAGTTGTGCGCAGGAGGGTGGATGTGCTGGAAATGAGATGTTTGAGGACAATGTGTGGTGTGAGGTGGTTTGATCGAGTAAGTAATGTAAGGTTAAGAGAGAAGTGTGGAAATAAAAAGAGCGTGGTTGAGAGAGCAGAAGAGGGTGTTTTGAAATGGTTTAGGCACATTGAGAGAATGAGTGAGGAAAGATTGACCAAGAGGATATATGTGTCGGAGGTGGAGGGAACGAGGAGAAGTGGGAGACCAAATTGGAGGTGGAAAGATGGAGTGAAAAAGATTTTGAGTGATCGGGGCCTGAACATGCAGGAGGGTGAAAGGCGGGCAAGAAATAGAGTGAATTGGATCGATGTGGTATACCGGGGTTGACGTGCTGTCAGTGGATTGAATTAGGGCATGTGAAGCGTCTGGGGTAAAACATGGAAAGTTGTGTGGGGCCTGGATGTGGAAAGGGAGCTGTGGTTTCGGGCATTATTGCATGACAGCTGGAGACTGAGTGTGAACGAATGGGGCCTTTGTTATCTTTTCCTAGCGCTTCCTCGCACACATGAGGGGGAGGGGGATGGTATTCCATGTGTGGCGAGGTGGCGATGGGAATGAATAAAGGCAGGCCGTGTGAATTGTGTGCATGGGTATATATGTATGTGTCTGTGTGTGTATATGTGTACATTGAGATGTATGGGTGTGTAGGTTTGCGTGTGTGGACGTGTGTGTATATACATGTGTATGTGGGTAGATTGGGCCATTTCTTTCTTCTGTTTCCTTGCGCTACCTCACAAATGCGGGAGACAGCGACAAAGCAAAATAAATTAATAAATAGATATATATATATTTATATATATATATATATATATATATATATATATATATATATATATATATATATATATATATATATATATATATATATATATATATATATATATATATACATATATATATATATATATATATATATATATATATATATATATATATATATATATATATATATATATATATATATATATATATATATATATGTATTTTTTTTTTTTTTTTGCTTTGTCGCTGTCTCCCGCGTTTGCGAGGTAGCGCAAAGAAACAGACGAAAGAAATGGCCCAACCCTCCCCCATACACATGTATATACATACGTCCACACACGCAAATATACATACCTACACAGCTTTCCATGGTTTACCCCAGACACTTCACATGCCTTGATTCAATCCACTGACAGCACGTCTACCCCGGTATACCACATCGCTCCAATTCACTCTATTCCTTGCCCTCCTTTCACCCTCCTGCATGTTCAGGCCCCAATCACACAAAATCTTTTTCACTCTATCTTTCCACCTCCAATTTGGTCTCCCTCTTCTCCTGGTTCCCTCCACCTCCGACATATATATCCTCTTGGTCAATCTTTCCTCACTCATTCTCTCCATGTGACCAAACCATTTCAAAACACCCTCTTCTGCTCTCTCAACCACGCTCTTTTTATTTCCACACATCTCTCTTACCCTTACGTTACTTTCTCGATCAAACCACCTCACACCACACATTGTCCTCAAACATCTCATTTCCAGCACATCCATCCTCCTGCGCACAACTCTATCCATAGTCCACGCCTCGCAACCATACAACATTGTTGGAACCACTATTCCTTCAAACATACCCATTTTTGCTTTCCGAGATAATGTTCTCGACTTCCACACATTCTTCAAGGCTCCCAGAATTTTCGCCCCCTCCCCCACCCTATGATCCACTTCCGCTTCCATGTTTCCATCCGCTGCCAGATCCACTCCCAGATATCTAAAACACTTCACTTCCTCCAGTTTTTCTCCATTCAAACTCACCTCCCAATTGACTTGACCCTCAACCCTACTGTACCTAATAACCTTGCTCTTATTCACATTTACTCTTAACTTTCTTCTTTCACACACTTTACCAAACTCCGTCACCAGCTTCTGCAGTTTCTCACATGAATCAGCCACCAGCGCTGTATCATCAGCGAACAACAACTGACTCACTTCCCAAGCTCTCTCATCCCCAACAGACTTCATCCTTGCCCCTCTTTCCAAAACTCTTGCATTCACCTCCCTAACAACCCCATCCATAAACAAATTAAACAACCATGGAGACATCACACACCCCTCCCGCAAACCTACATTCACTGAGAACCAATCACTTTCCTCTCTTCCTACACGTACACATGCCTTACATCCTCGATAAAAACTTTTCACTGCTTCTAACAACTTTCCTCCCACACCATATATTCTTAATACCTTCCACAGAGCATCTCTATCAACTCTATCATATGCCTTCTCCAGATCCATAAATGCTACATACAAATCCATTTGCTTTTCTAAGTATTTCTCACATACATTCTTCAAAGCAAACACCTGATCCACACATCCTCTACCACTTCTGAAACCACACTGCTCTTCCCCAATCTGATGCTCTGTACATGCCTTCACCCTCTCAATCAATACCCTCCCATACAATTTGCCAGGAATATATATATATATATATATATATATATATATATATATATATATATATATATATATATATATATATATATATATATATATATATATATATATATATATATACATATTTATTTATATATATATATATATATATATATATATATATATATATATATATATATTTATATATATATATATGGATTTGTATGTAGCATTTATGGATCTGGAGAAGGCATATGATAGAGTTGATAGAGATGCTCTGTGGAAGGTATTAAGAATATATGGTGTGGGAGGAAAGTTGTTAGAAGCAGTGAAAAGTTTTTATCGAGGATGTAAGGCATGTGTACGTGTAGGAAGAGAGGAAAGTGATTGGTTCTCAGTGAATGTAGGTTTGCGGCAGGGGTGTGTGATGTCTCCATGGTTGTTTAATTTGTTTATGGATGGGGTTGTTAGGGAGGTAAATGCAAGAGTCTTGGAAAGAGGGGCAAGTATGAAGTCTGTTGGGGATGAGAGAGCTTGGGAAGTGAGTCAGTTGTTGTTCGCTGATGATACAGCGCTGGTGGCGGATTCATGTGAGAAACTGCAGAAGCTGGTGACGGAGTTTGGTAAAGTGTGTGGAAGAAGAAAGTTAAGAGTAAATGTGAATAAGAGCAAGGTTATTAGGTACAGTAGGGTTGAGGGTCAAGTCAATTGGGAGGTGAGTTTGAATGGTGAAAAACTGGAGGAAGTGAAGTGTTTTAGATATCTGGGAGTGGATCTGTCAGCGGATGGAACCATGGAAGCGGAAGTGGATCATAGGGTGGGGGAGGGGGCGAAAATTTTGGGAGCCTTGAAAAATGTGTGGAAGTCGAGAACATTATCCCGGAAAGCAAAAATGGGTATGTTTGAAGGAATAGTAGTTCCAACAATGTTGTATGGTTGCGAGGCGTGGGCTATGGATAGAGTTGTGCGCAGGAGGATGGATGTGCTGGAAATGAGATGTTTGAGGACAATGTGTGGTGTGAGGTGGTTTGATCGAGTAAGTAACGTAAGGGTAAGAGAGATGTGTGGAAATAAAAAGAGCGTGGTTGAGAGAGCAGAAGAGGGTGTTTTAAAATGGTTTGGGCACATGGAGAGAATGAGTGAGGAAAGATTGACCAAGAGGATATATGTGTCGGAGGTGGAGGGAACGAGGAGAAGAGGGAGACCAAATTGGAGGTGGAAAGATGGAGTGAAAAAGATTTTGTGTGATCGGGGCCTGAACATGCAGGAGGGTGAAAGGAGGGCAAGGAATAGAGTGAATTGGAGCGATGTGGTATACAGGGGTTGACGTGCTGTCAGTGGATTGAATCAAGGCATGTGAAGCGTCCGGGGTAAACCATGGAAAGCTGTGTAGGTATGTATATTTGTGTGTGTGGACGTGTGTATGTACATGTGTATGGGGGGGGTTGGGCCATTTCTTTCGTCTGTTTCCTTGCGCTACCTCGCAAACGCGGGAGACAGCGACAAAGTATAAAAAAAAAAAAAAAAAAAAAAAAAAAAATATATATATATATATATATATATATATATATATATATATATATATATATATATATATATATATATATATATATATATATATATATATATATATATATACATATATATATATATATTTATATATATATATATATATGTATATATATATATATATATATATATATATATATATATATATATATATATATATATATATATATATATATATATATATATATATATATATATATATATATATATATATCCCTGCGGATAAGGGAGAAAGAATTTCTCCGACTTATTCCCTGCGTGTCGTAGAATTCGACTAAAAGGGGAGGTAGCCGGGGGTTGGAAATCCTCCCCTCTGAATTTTAGTTATCCAAAATGAGGAACAGAGAAGGGGCCAAGAGAAAAAGATTTTGAGTGAACATGCAGGAGGGTGAAAGGCTGGAAAGGAATAGAGTGAATTGGATCGATGTGGTATACCGGGGTCGACGTGCTGTCAATGGATGGAATCAGGGCTTGTGAAGCGTCTGGGGTAAACCATGGAAGGTTCTGTGGGGCCTGGATGTGGAGGGGGAGCTGTGGTTTCGGGCATTATTACGTGGCAGCTGGGGACTGAGTGTGAATGAATGTGGCCTTTGTTGTCTTTCCTCGCGCTACCTCGCACACATGAGGGGGAGGGGGTTGTTATTCCATGTGTGGCGAGGTGGCGATGGGAATAGATAAAGGCAGACAGTATGAACTATGTGCATGTGTATATATGTATATGTGTGTGTATATATATATATATATATATATGTGTACATTGAGATGTATAGGTATGTATATTTGCGTGTGTGGATGTGTATGTATGTATATGCATGTGTATGGTGGTGGGTTGGGCTATTTCTTTCGTCTGTTTCCTTGCCCTACCTCGCAAACGCGGGAGACAGCGACAAAGCAAAATAATATGAATACATGAATATATATATATATATATATATATATATATATATATAGAGAGAGAGAGAGAGAGAGAGAGAGAGAGAGAGAGAGAGATGGAATAGTGGTGTGTCACCACGCTGTATCGGTAGACAGTTACACTGTACTACATGGGCACTGGGCCATCAAGCTCCACTGATGGGCCATCACTCTATAGATGTGAGTCGTCGTGCTTTATTGGTGTGTCATCCCGTTATGCTGGTGGACTATCTTGCTGGGCTGTTCCCTTACTCCGGTGGAAAATCGCATTTTAATATTGACTGTCACGTTATAGTGGCGGTACCATCACGAAATAGTAGTGGGTCATCACGCTGTAGTGATGGTCGTGACTTTATAGTGATAACGGAGGTTGTAGGTCACTACGGTACAACATGAATTGTACCTTTCTCTACACACATCACGTCAGGGGTCATTGTGCTGGGGAAGCGGTGTAGGGGTAACGACAGCAGCGCCTGGCTTCCTCTCCGATAACAAATGGCCCTCGTACTGAGCTGACAGGAAACTGGATGAACGGAAGGTCTAATGTGTTTGGCTATTGTATTTCCTCCATTTCTGGTACCTGGCCCTATATCGACTTTCCCTAAAACCGGTCGCTCTTTTATTCTGTCGCTAAGCTTGGATTTTTTTGCTCTTTTTGTACTCTGGCTTATCTCGATTGGCTTTCTCTCAATAGCGTGTCTGTATTGTTATGGTAGGATATTTTTTCATTATCACAGTTCATCAGTCTTGCTCTTGAATCAAGTGAAGTCTTTCTCATTTCTATACCGAATTACGAATGTGGAAAATGTGGAACTCGTCCTCATCGTGTTATGTTACAGACCAGCTGTGTGTTTCCTTGCACAGTGTGTCTACTGAAGGATGACTGTTTAAAAGGGAAAACACATATTCCTCCAAGACGTTAATTGTATCATAACCAAAATGTGTTGTGGACGTTTATATTTTTCGTCAGTGATACCTGTGTCTATTAGAAAGTGGTCGAGTGATTATATGATATAGGGTTTATACATGAATACTGTTTGATGTTTTGAACAAGTTGTGAAAGTATTCTGAACACATACACACCCAAGCACTGTGCAGTCTGATGGGGGTTGTTGGGTCTAGAAAGAGAGTCAGTTAAGAGTTAGTGTGGAGAGATTAAATCATTAAGTTTAGCAGGGTAGTGAGACAGGCTGGCTGTAATGTGAGTTTGAATATTGAGAACCTGGAGGAAGTGTAGTGTTTCATATACCTGGGAGTGAACGCGGCAGTGGATGTCAACATGGAGGCTGAAGTTAGCCATAAGGTGGGTAAGGGTTACTACGGCCCTAAGTACAACAAGGAGTGTGTGGAGAGGTGATTGTGTTCACTGGTATAGCAGGGAAAATTGGTTCATATCAAAATGGTCTTTTTCTTTTTTCGTGTTTCAAATAACCTTCAAAGCCGACTGTTAAAGACATAACTTGCACGGCCCCTTCTGAGCTCAAAGATTACCATGAAGTTCTAAAAACTTTAAATCTTGAAAGATGGCTTTGTTTGGCTATACGAACGAGTCCTCATTCCCTGGGATCATGTCTTTGATCCTGATGTGGTTTCAGTATAATGTAAGGCTTATAGTTCTCCTATTTTCAACGAGTACAGTGAACTATGAGTAATCCATAAGGCTGAGTTGGCCTTTGATGGCCTTAAAACGGCCTTCATGGCCAGCATGATGTACTTTGATAGTTTACCCAGATCCAGATTTAGCTACATCCAGAATCTGGAGTCTCTGTTTCTAAATGAAGCTGGAGTAACTCTGATCCTTGAAAGGTGGCTTTCCTTGGCTTTTAAGGCCAGGTTCTGTACCCTTGGATCTTGCCTTCGTTCATGAAGTTCCTTCAATAAATTCTGAGGCCGTTATGTAGCCTATTCTGAAAGAGCAAAGTGAACTAACTATAAGAATGGGTTGGCATTGTTGACCTCAGGACAACCTTGAGGACGATAGTTAAACACCCATTCCAAACTATGAAGTACCTCCACCGAAAATCTGCGACGTCTAGCTGCTTCATAAAATTTTCATAAGTCTGAACCTTGAAAATAGTCCTTTGTTGGCCTATAATGCCAGACTGTGGCTTCTAGATGGTCTATTTTGAATGGGTACAGTGAACTAATGTAACCGTTATGGGTAGGGTGACCTTTGGTGGCCTCAAAACGCTCTTCGAGGCCAACATGCGGTACCTACACCCAAAATCTGAGGCAAGTAGGTACCTGCAGTAAGTCTAAACCTTGAAGGGTGACCTTTGTCGCCTTTTAAGGCGTGGGTCTTGTACTTTTGGAGACTGTATTTGATCCTAAGGTATCTGAATCATAGATTAAGCCTGCCAGGTTGCGTAATTTGAATAACAGTATAGAACTAACAGTAATTCATATGAATTAGGTGTCATGTGGTTGCCGTCAGTAGCGTCAAAATGACCTTCATATCTGACATGCGTTACCCTAAGACCTGATCTGAAGCATCTACGACCACGAGGTAGGGCTTCTATTGGACCCTGAAGAAAGTACGCTCAAACCCATAAACTTACAGACTCATGAACACACAAACTCTCACACCCATAAACACTTGATATCATCTGGAGATATCATTCGATAAGCTTGCTTCTTAATTGTACGTTTTGTGATTAAAGTCAGAACCAGGACAGTTTTATAATGATGATAATAGTGTCCATTCTTGTTCAGGAGTGTCTGAGCAAACCGCTGCCGCAAGTCTCTTTATGTACAGTGTCTTAGCCTACTTACAAAAGACCAGGGAAATATAATTTGGTCCATAAATTTCTGTGTTTCATTTTCTGTCTTGACATGTACAGGCAGTGGGGTTACATGTTAACTAAATCCCTACTCCAAATCCTAGCTTACCGATGTGGGTAGTTTTAGATTCTTTACTCCTAAGACTTGGAAAATTGTCCTTCATTTATTTGAATTATGTAAGCTTTAGCCTTAAACCTGTTGCTCTTCCACTAGAGAAAAGCTGCTTAAATGGAATTTCAGTCGGAGATCTAGAGAAAGCAATTAACTTGAGGTGCGGCCGCCGTGAAATCTGAAGCTGGGCTATGAGACTCGTGGGTATTGCTGGGCTGTGTAAGTGGGATATGAGGCTGATGTAGGTGGCTAGGCTTAGTGACGGGAATGTGGGAGTCGGTCTGTTTGTCTGGACTATATGGTTAGGCTGTGTGGCTGAGTCTGGGTTGCATGGCTGGGTTAAATGGCTGGGCTTTTTGGCTCAAACGTGTTGCATGATTGTAATGGCTGGCCTGTGTAGCTGGGATGTATGTCTATGATAAGGTCTTGTGACGCGTGGCTTGGTTATTACTGTGATCTGTGGTTGGTATGTGTGAATGGATGTGTAGCTTAGATGTGACGCTGTGAAGTGTGGGTCATCTACTAGGCAGCGGGGCAAGCTGGGATCTGTAACTGGAATATGTGGCTTGAATGTTTGGATGGGCTGATTGGCTGAAATGTGTGGCTTGGCTTTGTCAATAGGCTCTGTTGCTGGGCTGTCTGGTTGAGATCGTGGCTACGCTGTGTGGCTGGCTTGTGTTATTGGATTGTGTGACTTGATTGTGTGGCTGGGATGCATACGTAAGCAGTGTTGCTGTGCAACTTTGCTGGGTGGCTGTATTTTGTGGCCCGGCTGTGTTAGAGTGTTGTGTGGTTTGGATATGTAGCTGGGCTTTGTGGCTGGACTGTGTGGTAGAGGTGTATAGGTGGGCTGTGTGGGTCGTATATGAAGCTAGGCTGTGTGGATGGGCTATGTAGCTAGCCTGGGTAGCTGTGATTTGTGGTGTTGCTGTGTTAATGAGCTGTATGGCTGGGCTGTGTTAGTGGTTGTGTGGCTGAGCTGTGCAGATGGGACGTTTAGCCAGACTGTGTGGAATGGGTATAGTTGGGACGTGCAACTGAGCTGTATCGCTGGGCTGTGTAGTTGATTGGTGTGGCTAGACTATGTGACCGGACAATATGCTTTGAATGTGTGGCTGGGATCTACGTTTGTGTTAATAGGCTGTGTAGCTAGGATATGTGGCTTTACGGTAAAGCTGTACTGTGAGGCTCGGTGGTGTTGTTAGAATTTGTGGCTGATCTGTCCGTGGACAGGGGGACGTAATGATGGTACTAAGGGTTAGAGGGTGAAATGGGATGGTTGACGGAGAGGTCACTACAATCTTATAGCTAGGCTATGTGACAAGGCTGTGTGGCTAGGTTATATAGCTGAATTATGTGACTGGTATATGTGACTGGATGTGTCGCTGAATTTTGTGACTAGGGTGTGTGGCTGGGATGAGTGGCTGGGGTGTGTGGTTGGAATGTGTGGTTAGGATGTGTGGCGGGAATATGTGAATGGGACATGTGTTCCTGGACTGTGTGGCTGCTGTGTAACTGGAATGTTTGGCTGGATTGTGTGGTTAGGCTGTGTAGTTGGCATGTGTAACTAGGCCGTGTGGCTGGACTATGTGGCTTGGGTATGTGGCTAGATCACATGGCTGGAATGTGCGGCTAGATTTTGTTCCTAGTTTGCGTGGCTAGACTATGTGGCTTTGCTGTGTAGTTCGGCTGTGTGGCTACAATTTGTGTTCTTACTGTGTGTCTGGTATATGTGGCTAGGATGGGCAGCCGGACTCTGTGGCTTGGCTGACTTCCTGGTTATCTGGTAGATATATGTGGTTAGCCTATGTGGCTGGGCTTTATGACGATAGTTTGTGGCTTAACTGTATGACTAGTCCTTGTGATATGGATATGTGGCTAAACTGCGAGGCTGGACTTTGTGGTTGGGCTTCGCGGCTGAGCTGTGAGAGGACATGGAATTATAATGACCTTAATAAAGGATGGAGGATGAACGAGATAGTTGTGGGAAGGATTGACCAGGAGTGATGAGATAGGAGAAGGTCTCGGAGGGAGACAAGATAAGAAAGATGGAGTATGATGGACGTAGTTTAATTACATATAAATGTTGGCATTCTAACACAAGAAAACGACAATTGATAAAGATACTTGTCAGCAAATACAAGAAGTGTTAGCACTCGTAGTGGCTGTAGGTATACATACAAACATATAGATAGATAGATAGAAGGATGAATCAATGCTCATGTATAATACCTAGCAATCCTCTCTCATGTCAAGGGAAAGGAAACATCGATGATATCGAAATCTAATTTTCAAAATAGTGATTAAATCTAATAACAGCTTTTTATACATATAAACCTTTCAGACTCTAATGAAAAATAAACTAACAGCAGGTTAGAAACAGCGAGTGGAGTTGCGATATCATTGCCCTGTTCATCTGACACGGAACAGCACGGCACAGCACGGCACGGCATGGCACTGTACGGCACAGCACGGTACGGCGCGGCATACAGGGCTTGGCCTAATTTTAAGACATACACTGCTTGACGGCAGCCTTGGGATTCAGTAGGATGTGCACAGAATAGCCGGATAAATCTTAGGCTTTGTGCTTCCTGGGTACAGAACAAAGGAAACAAGAACTAAAAGAAAAGAAAAATTAACATGAAGAAATATGAAAATATGAAAGAATATACTTCAGAAAACGGAAAGAAAGAAAAGTGCAAAAGCTGAACATGGAGGAGAGAAGGAAAAAAGAACAAGACAATGAAATAAAAGAAGAAGAAGAAGAAGAAGAAGAAGAAGAGGAAGAATAGGAAGAAGAAAGGAGAAGAAGAAGAAGAAGAAGAAGAAGAAGAAGAAGAAGAAGAAGAAGAAGAAGAAGAAGAAGAAGAAGAAGAAAAGAAGAAGAATGAATGAATGATATGGAAGAAGGAGAATAAGAGGGAATGGTCGTGAAGAAAATACACCAACATGTGTCCAGTCTTTCCTGTCCTCATAACATTGGTTTACAACAAGACAGAGAGGGGGAGGGATGAATTCAGTCATCTTAACAAAGCTGAGTGATCCTCACAATTTCTGCCCACTTTTTGACGCTTCGTACGTGGTGTGTGTGTGTGTGTGTGTGTGTGTGTGTGTGTGTGTGTGTTCGTATGTAATTTTTTGGCGAATGATGTCAAAATATTCCAGGCTATAAGGTCAGATAAGACATGTTCAAAACGCACTCCTTTTAAGAAATATGTCCAGAAAGCGAAATCATAGGCTAAACACCGAATAGATAACATAGATCCCTGTGTTTCCACAAATCAAGCTCATCAGTTATAACTAAAGTGAATGAACATTAGCTTTTCTTGTTCATGACAGTTGCCTTAGGTTCTCGCTTTTATAAGTACCAACAGGGGCGACAACCTTGGCAGCGTCTCTTTACTTCAGAGACGTCCTGATAGAATGTATCATCCTGTTCTTCACCAGCCGCCTCTAAGTTTTCTGAAAAGTGTCTCAAACATGGGTGTACGAAGCTTAATTTCACGTCACAACTCAAAACGTTGTCCTTTCTGACACTGTCTTTAAGAACTGTCTCGTAATCTTCGACTTCTCTGAAAACAGTTTTCTTACGACGTCTTTAGATACTGGTCGATTACTTTTCGCACTGATCATTCGAACATTTCTTGGAACGTGTGATTAAACAGTAATCGTATCTGTAGGTCGATGTACATGCTTTCCTTAAGTGTGCAATGGCTTATATTTGAAAACTTGATCCAAAAATACAGGAATCCCTGACCTTCTTTGTCTAAGTCTTTCACGAACTCTTTCATCAGTCTAAGTTTCATTCGAAGCAATATCAACAGAACATTATTCACCTCGACAAGTGGATCAACCTTATGTTAAGAAATTCTACAGTGACCTGTTTTCTCCTTGGACCTATGTTTATCGATTACTAGGCTTTCTCATAGGCATGTTGAAACATGGGCATTTTGTAAGTTCTGTTGCCCCATCATAAGGCCATTTACTTTCAAACCGTTACTCATAAGTCATTTGTGTTCACTGTCCAGATGTGTTGTGAAATCTTCATAGGTTTCCTTCATTTGAACTGAATAGCATAAAAGAAGAGAGGCGTTACGGTGTCCCTTGGACAATAATGCTGCCATCAAAACTTGCTCGGAAGAAATCATGAAAAATGGCCAAACATCAGGAAGGTACTGTTTGCTAGCCATATGTAGAAGGCTGATACACCACCGATTCAAAGTTTAAGAAAACCCAACAATTTTCTTCCTCACGAGTTTAACACCAGTAGAAAGTTGTCTCAGGAGCAAGTAGGTTTAAGTAGTTTATCTCTTATGTAAGTGGGTTCTTTTAGTAAAGCTATATCTCAGTCACTCATTAAGAGCAACCGGATTGATTATCGTGAGCAACTGAGTTTCACCTGAACTATCATCATCATCATCATTTTGGTAAAGTTCCATCATGGTGGTTTTTAGCAAGGGAATTTAGCTTATATGCACTACAGAGCATTTAACAGAGGGAAGATCATAACACTCAATAACTACGTTATTTTACATGTCATATCCAGATAAATGACAAGGCAGAAGAAGCAAACGCATAAGTTGTTCACTGGTTCCCTCCGCATCCCTTTAACAGGTAACCTCCAATGACATTATTTTCCAGTCGTCTGCCGTCGTAAATTTTCTCCAGCTAAAACAATAGATTGAATGTAGTGAGGGCCCACAATGCTTATGGTCGCCTATTTTGCTGTCAAAATTGCGCTTTTTTGAAAAATGATTCTAATTCTTTATGTTTCATATGTTCCTCCTTCTTGCATATCCATCCTTCCCCTTGCCATCATCAGCAGGTGTCTAGGTATGAAGTTCTGGTGATCTAATCTCGTAACAAAGGCAGTCATTCCCCTGCCGCCACAACATCACAGCAGCAGCTGCTGGTCCACCCTTCCCCAGCTCTCGTAGCACGGACAGTCAGTCCCCCACCAGCGCACCACAGCAACAGCTGCAGGTCAAGCCTACATTAGCTATGGCAACACAGACGGTCAGTCCCCTACCAGCACAGCACCAGAACAGAAGCTGTTGATCCAGGTTACACCAGCTCTGGTAACACAGGCAGTCAGTCCCCCACCAGCACAACACCAGAGCAACAGCTGGTGGTCAAGCCTACATCAGTTCTGGTAACACAGGCAGTCCGTCCTCTGCCGGCACAACACCACAGCAGTAGCTGCAACCCTGGCTCCACCAACTTCAGACGGACCCGAGCCTCAAATGGCCCATTACTGCTCAATTTTCTATCTTCACTATTTTCACTCTGACATAACGATATTGCTAGCACCTTCGGAACACTGCGTATCCCACTTTTCCACTATTTTCTGTAGCATTTTCCAATACATTTGTCCTTTAGTAAAGGGGAAAGTTTGGTTTTTAAGAGTCTAGATCCTTTTACCAAATTCAGAAGCTATTGGATGTGCTGCGGTGCAAAAGGAAACAGAGGAATTATTACTGCGATCTCTCTCTCTCTCTCTCTCTCTCTCTCTCTCTCTCTCTCTCTCTCTCTCTCTCTCTCTCTCTCTCTCTCTCTCTCTCTCTCTCTCTCTCTCTCTCTCTCTCTCTCTCTCTCTCTCTCTCTCTCATACTCGATTGCTGTTTTCAGCGATAGCGATGTAGCGCACAAGGGACAGGCGAAGAAAGGACACATCCTCTCACATCCATTCTCTAGTTGTCATGTGTAATGCACTGGTGTCGAAGCTCCCTAACCCCAAACCAGGGCCCACACAACATCCCATGGTTTATCAAGGACGCGTCACATGCAAAGGTTCATTCCACTGACAGCACATCAGTTAAACTAACAACATTCCAGTCGATGTTCCGTAGGGCATTACGTATATGCAATTGATGATGAGTTTGAGAAGATATATTTTATTCGATCCAAGTTAAAGTATCTATACTTTTCACTGCTAAATCCCTTAAGATGGCAAAGAAATAATTTTATAGAGTTAATCCCAAACCTCCCCTTGACACCAAGAATCTTTTAGTTGATTTCACGTTACTCTCCATTTTTCTTAAATCCTTTAATGTAAATGTAGCCTTCAGCAACAACAATAGTAAAATGAATGCATTCATCAAAAACTCGCCAGAAAATTCTGCGGGCTATGTTTTGAGAATCCCTTGTAAAGGCTGTAACATGTTCTATATATGGCAGGCTGGTAAGGATTTTATGTCAGACATACATATGCAAAATGAATTTAGTGTAAGACAGGACGAGAACCAAGTTCTTTGTTTAATCATGTTGAAAATCATGACTAGTGTAGTGACTGGAGGAACGCTAATTCAGTTAACCGTAATTCCTTTAATACGAGAAATATAATTGAATCTTTTATCAAATACTCAAATAATTGTAACATGAATATTTGTGAAGATCTATACAAACTAGATATGTTTGTCAGAGGCAAAATTTGTAAACAGTTCCCTGTCTTGTCCACACAATAAAATTTTATGACAGGTATTGTGCCAGACCCAAACACCAACGGGAAACACTTGTTTACCAATGGCGTCTTAGCTTCGTCTTTTCCTTGCATATCAACTGACTGTTCTAAGTCTTTTATTTCATTCTTGTATCTCCCCTGACGATGTAATCATTACACGAAAGTGCACTTAGGAACTTATGGTGCTTCACTTTCCTCGTGGTTATCAGCAAATACTAGATCACGCACACAACTGTGAACTATTGCGATCATAGCCGAGCGCTTATCGCGCAAAAGGTTCTGGGTTCGATTCCTGTTTAGATCTAGAAACTTCTTCCATTCTGAAAAGTCTCTCCTCTTATGCAAGGGACAGATTCGTTTTTTTATAACGTACTGCTCTCACATTTGGGCTGGTTCTAGCTCTGCATCCCTTCTCAGTCGAAAGCGGTCCTTCTTACAAACTATCCCAGGCTGCACTTCAGATTTGACCGCCTTGCCTTGTTGGTTTACTTTCAGTCTTTTAAACGAAATACTTTGATATTTGTCCCTGAGAAATGTCTGCTTGTGTGCCCACACCACTAGCTAGACCACGCAATACTAGGCAAGATGCTGCGTCATATGAGTATCCCTGGGGATAGGGGAGAAAGAACACTTTCCACGTATTCCCCACATGTCGTAGAATGACATCAAAAGAGGCAGCAGCTGGGAGCTGGAAACCATCGCCTTCCTCTATTTCAACTTGTAAAAAAGGAAACAGAGGAAAGAGTCAAGATGGGAGTGCTCATCCTCCCCGAAACATCTCATTAGACGGGCCGTTCTTCCTCTGTTTCCTGGTGCTACCTCGCTAACGAGGGAAACAGCAATCAAGTATGATAATGAATGATAAAACTACATACATATTTATTTACTTATTATATTTGGTCGCTGTTTCCAGAGTCAGCGATCTAGCACAAGGAAACAGATGAAGAATGGCCCAACCAATAATACACACACACACACATAAATATATATTTTTTTTTTCATACTATTCGCCATTTCCCGGGTTGGCGAGGTAGCGTTAAGAACAGAAGACTGAGCCTTTCAGGGAATATCCTCACTTGGCTCCCTCCTCTGTTCCTTCTTTTGGAAAATTAAAAAACGAGAGGGGAGGATTTCCAGCCCCCCGCTCCCTTCCCTTTTAATCGCCTTCTACGACACGCAGGGAATACGTGAGAAGTATTCTTTCTCCCCTATCCCCAGGGATAGTAAATATATATATATATATATATATATATATATATATATATATATATATATATATATATATATATATATATATATATATATATATATATATATATATATATATATATATATATATATATATATATATATGTGTGTGTGTGTGTGTGTGTGTGTGTGAGGAAGTACCAGGAGAGACTGAGTACAGAATGGAAAAAGGTGAGAACAATGGAAGTAAGCGGAGTGGGGGAGGAATGGGATGTATTTAGGGAATCAGTGATGGATTGCGCAAAAGATGCTTGTGGCATGAGTAGAGTGGGAGGTGGGTTGATTAGAAAGGGTAGTGAGTGGTGGGATGAAGAAGTAAGATCATTAGTGAAAGAGAAGAGAGAGGCATTTGGACAATTTTTGCAGGAAAAAAATGCAATTGAGTGGGAGATGTATAAAAGAAAGAGACAGGAGGCCAAGAGAAAGGTGCAAGAGGTGAAAAAGAGGGCAAATGAGAGTTGGGGTGAGAGAGTATCATTAAATTTTAGGGAGAATAAAAAGATGTTTGGAACGAGGTAAATAAAGTGCGTAAGACAAGGGAGCAAATGGGAACTTCAGTGAAGGGCGCAAATGGGGAGGTGATAACAACTAGTGGTGATGTGAGAAAGAGATGGAGTGAGTATTTTGAAGGTTTGTTGAATGTGTTTGATGATAGAGTGGCAGATATAGGGTGTTTTGGTCGAGGTGGTATGCAAAGTGAGAGGGTTAGGGAAAATGATTTGGTAAACAGAGAAGAAGTAGTAAAAGCTTTGCGGAAGATGAAAGCCGGCAAGGCAGCAGGTTTGGATGGTATTGCAGTGGAATTTATTAAAAAAGGGGGTGACTGTATTGTTGACTGGTTGGTAAGGTTATTTAATGTATGTATGACTCATGGTGAGGTGCCTGAGGATTGGCGGAATGCGTGCATAGTGCCATTGTACAAAGGCAAAGGGGATAAGAGTGAGTGTTCAAATTACAGAGGTGTAAGTTTGTTCAGTATTCCTGGTAAATTATATGGGACGGTATTGATTGAGAGGGTGAAGGCATGTACAGAGCATCAGATTGGGGAAGAGCAGTGTGGTTTCAGAAGTGGTAGAGGATGTGTGGATCAGGTGTGTGCTTTGAAGAATGTATGAGAAATACTTAGAAAAGCAAATGGATTTGTATGTAGCATTTATGGATCTGGAGAGGGCATATGATAGAGTTGATAGAGATGCTCTGTGGAAGGTATTAAGAATATATGGTTTGGGAGGCAAGTTGTTGGAAGTAGTGAAAAGTTTTTATCGAGGATGTAAGGCATGTGTACGTGTAGGAAGAGAGGAAAGTGATTGGTTCTCAGTGAATGTAGGTTTGCGGCAGGGGTGTGTGATGTCTCCATGGTTGTTTAATTTGTTTATGGATGGGGTTGTTAGGGAGGTGAATGCAAGAGTCTTGGAAAGAGGGGCAAGTATGAAGTCTGTTGGTGATGAGAGAGCTTGGGAAGTGAGTCAGTTGTTGTTCGCTGATGATACAGCGCTGGTGGCTGATTCATGTGAGAAACTGCAGAAGCTGGTGACTGAGTTTGGTAAAGTGTGTGAAGGAAGAAAGTTAAGAGTAAATGTGAATAAGAGCAAGGTAATTAGGTGCAGTAGGGTTGAGGGTCAAGTCAACTGGGAGGTAAGTTTGAATGGAGAAAAACTGGAGGAAGTAAAGTGTTTTAGATATCTGGGAGTGGATCTGGCAGCGGATGGAACCATGGAAGCGGAAGTGGATCATAGGTTGGGGGAGGGGGCGAAAATCCTGGGAGCCTTGAAGAATGTGTCGAAGTCGAGAACATTATCTCGGAAAGCAAAAATGGGTATGTTTGAAGGAATAGTGGTTCCAACAATGTTGTATGGTTGCGAGGCGTGGGCTATGGATAGAGTTCTGCGCAGGAGGATGGATGTGCTGGAAATGAGATGTTTGAGGACAATGTGTGGTGTGAGGTGGTTTGATCGAGTAAGTAACGTAAGGGTAAGAGAGATGTGTGGAAATAAAAAGGGTCGTGGTTGAGAGAGCAGAAGAGGGTGTTTTGAAATGGTTTGGAAACATGGAGAGAATGAGTGAGGAAAGATTGACCAAGAGGATATATGTGTCGGAGGTGGAGGGAACGAGGAGAAGTGGGGGACCAAATTGGAGGTGGAAAGATGGAGTGAAAAAGATTTTGTGTGATCGGGGCCTGAACATGCAGGAGGGTGAAAGGAGGGCAAGGAATAGAGTGAATTGGATCGATGTGGTATACCGGGGTTGACGTGCTGTCAGTGGATTGAATCAGGGCATGTGAAGCGTCTGGGGTAAACCATGGAAAGCTGTGTAGGTATGAATATTTGCGTCTGTGTACGTATGTGTATACATGCGTATGGGGGTGGGTTGGGCCATTTCTTTCGTCTGTTTCCTTGCGCTACCTCGCAAACGCGGGATACAGCGACAAAGCAAAAAAAAAACCAAAAAAAATATTTATATTTTTATATTATTTTGCTTTGTCGCTGTCTCCCCCGTTAGCGAGGTAGCGCAAGGAAACAGACGAAAGAATGGCCCAACCTGCCCACATACACATGTTTATACATACACTTCCACACACGCAAATATACATACCTATACATCTCAATGTTGGGTATGTTTGAAGGAATAGTGGTTCCAACAATGTTGTATGGTTGCGAGGCGTGGGCTATGGATAGAGTTCTGCGCAGGAGGATGGATGTGCTGGAAATGAGATGTCTGAGGACAATGTGTGGTGTGAGGTGGTTTGATCGAGTAAGTAACGTAAGGGTAAGAGAGATGTGTGGAAATAAAAAGAGTCGTGGTTGAGAGAGCAGAAGAGGGTGTTTTGAAATGGTTTGGGCACATGGAGAGAATGAGTGAGGAAAGGTTGACCAAGAAGATATATGTGTCGGAGGTGGAGGGAACGAGAAGAAGAGGGAGACCAAATTGGAGGTGGAAAGATGGAGTGAAAAAGATTTTGTGTGATCGGGGCCTGAACTTGCAGGAGGGTGAAAGGAGGGCAAGGAATAGAGTGAATTGGAGCAATGTGGTATACCGGGGTTGACGTGCTGTCAGTGGATTGAATCAAGACATGTGAAGCGTCTGGGGTAAACCATGGAAAGCTGTGTAGGTATGTATATGTGCGTGTGTGGACGTATGTATATACATGTGTGTGGGGGGGGTTGGGCCATTTCTTTCGTCTGTTTCCTTGCGCTACCTCGCAAACGCGGGAGACAGCGACAAAGTATAAAAAAAAAAAAACCATCTCAATGTACACATATATGTACACACACAGACATATACATATATACACATGTACATAATTCATATTGTCTGCCTTTATTTGTTCCAATCGCCACTCCGACACACATGGAATAACAACCCCCTCCCCCCTCATGTGTGCGAGGTAGCGCTAGGAAAAAGACACTCCCCTCCTTGTATTTCAACTTTCTAAAAGGGGACACAGAAGAAGAAGTCAAGCGAGGAGTGCTCATCCTCCTCGAAGGCTCAGATTGGTGTGTCTAAATGTGTGTGGATGTAACCAAGATGAGAAAAAAGGAGAGATAGGTAGTATGTTTGAGGAAAGGAACCTGGATGTTTTGGCTCTGAGTGAAACGAAGCTCAAGGGTAAAGGGGAAGAGTGGTTTGGGAATGTCTTGGGAGTAAAGTCATGGGTTAGTGAGAGGACAAGAGCAAGGGAAGGAGTAGCACTACTCCTGAATCAGGAGTTGTGGGAGTATGTGATAGAGTGTAAGAAAGTAAATTCTAGATTGATATGGGTAAAATTGAAAGTTGATGGAGAGAGATGCGTGATTATTGGTGCATACGCACCAGGGCATGAGAAGAAAGATCACGAGAGGCAAGTGTTTTGGGAGCAGCTGAATGAGTGTGTTAGTGGTTTTGATGCACAAGACTGGGTTATAGTGATGGGTGATTTGAATGCAACGGTGAGTAATGTGGCAGTTGAGGGAATAATTGGTATACATGGAGTGTTCAGTGTTGTAAATGGAAATGGTGAAGAGCTTGTAGATTTATGTGCTGAAAAAGGACTGGTGATTGGGAATACCTGGTTTAAAAAGCGAGATATACATAAGTATACGTATGTAAGTAGGAGAGGTGGCCAGAGAGCGTTATTGGATCACGTGTTAATTGATAGACGCACGAAAGAGAGACTTTTGGATGTTAATGTACTGAGAGGTGCAACTGGAAGGATGTCTGATCATTATCTTGTGGAGGCGAAGGTGAAGATTTGTGGGGGTTTTCAGAAAAGAAGAGAAAATGTTGGGGTGAAGAGAGTGGTGAGAGTAAGTGAGCTTGGGAAGGAGACTTGTGTGAGGAAGTACCAGGAGAGACTGAGTACAGAATGGAAAAAGGTGAGAACAAAGGAGATAAGGGGAGTGGGGGAGGAATGGGATGTATTTAGGGAAGCAGTGATGGATTGCGCAAAAGATGCTTGTGGCATGAGAAGCGAGGGATGTGGGTTGATTAGAAAAGGTAGTGAGTGGTGGGATGAAGAAGTAAGATTATGAGTGAAAGAGAAGAGAGAGGCATTTGGACGATTTTTGCAGGGAAAAAATGCAAATGAGTGGGAAAGGTACAAAAGAAAGAGGCAGGAGGTCAAGAGAACGGTGCAAGAGGTGAAAAAGAGGCAAATGAGAGCTGGGGTGAGAGAGTATCATTAAATTTGAGGGAGAATAAAAAGATGTTTTGGAAGGAGGTAAATAAAGTGCGTAAGACAAGGGAGCAAATGGGAACTTCAGTGAAGGGGGCAAATGGAGAGGTGATAACAAGTAGTGGTGATGTGAGAAGGAGATGGAGTGAGTATTTTGAAGAGTCGTTGAATGTGTTTGATGATAGAGTGGCAGATATAGGGTGTTTTGGTCGAGGTGGTATGCAGAGTGAGAGGATTAGGGAAAATGATTTGGTAAACAGAGAAGAGGTAGTAAAAGCTTTGCGGAAGATGAAAGCCGGCAAGGCAGCGGGTTTGGATGGTATTGCAGTGGAATTTATTAAAAAAGGGGTGACTGTATTGTTGACTGGTTGGCAAGGTTATTCAATGTATGTATGATTCTTGGCGAGGTGCCTGAGGAGAGGATTCGCGGAATGCTTGCATAGTGCCATTGTACAAAGGCAAAGGGGATAAGAGTGAGTGCTCAAATTACAGAGGTATAAGTTTGTTGAGTATTCCTGGTAAATTATATGGGAGGGTATTGATTGAGAGGGTGAAGGCATGTACAGAGCATCAGATTGGGGAAGAGCAGTGTGGTTTCAGAAATGGTAGAGGATGTGTGGATCAGGTGTTTGCTTTGAAGAATGTATGTGAGAAATACTTAGAAAAGCAAATGGATTTGTATATAGCATTTATGGATCTGGAGAAGGCATATGATAGAGTTGATAGAGATGCTCTGTGGAAGGTATTAAGAAGCAGTGATAAGTTTTTATCGAGGATGTAAGACATGTATACGTGTAGGAAGAGAGGAAAGTGATTGGTTCTCAGTGAAAGTAGGTTTGGGGCAGGGGTGTGTGATGTCTCCATGGTTGTTACATTTTTTTATTGATGGGCTTGTTATGGAGGTAAATGCAAGAGTTTTTGAAAGAGGGACAAGTATACAGTCTGTTGTGGATGAGAGAGCTTGGGAAGTGAGTCAGATGTTGCTCGCTGATGATACAACACTGGTGGCTGATTCTTGTGAGAAACTGCAGAAGCTGGTGACAGAGTTCGGTAATGTGTGTGAAAGAAGAAAATTGAGAGTAAATGTGAATAAGAGCAAGGTTATTAGGTACAGTAGGGTTGAGGGTGAAGTCGATAGGGAGGTAAGTTTGAATGGAGAAAAACTGGAGGAAGTGAAGTGTTGTAAATATCTGGGGTGGATTTGGCAGCGGATGGAATCATGGAAGCTAAAGTGAATCATAGGGGGGGGAGGGAAATTCTGGGAGCCTTGAAAAATGTGTGGAAGTCGAGAACATTATCTCGGAAAGCAAAAATGGGTATGTTTGAAGGAATAGTGATTTCAACAATGTTATATGGTTGCGAGGCGTGGGCTATGGATAGAGTTGTGCGCAGGAGGGTGGATATGCTGGAAATTAGATGTTTGAGGACAATATGTGGTGTGAGGTGGTTTGATCGAGTAAGTAATGTAAGGGTAAGAGAGACGTGTGGTAATAAAAAGAGTGTGGTTGAGAGAGAAGAAAAGGGTGTTTTGAAATGGTTTGGGCACATGGAGAGAATGAGTGAGGAAAGATTGACCAAGAGGATATATGTGTCAGAGGTGGAGGGAAAGAGGAGAAGTGGGAGGGCAAATTGGAGGTGGAAAGATGGAGTGAAGAAGATTTCGAGTGATCGGGGCTTGAGCATGCAGGAGGGTGAAAGGCGTTCAAGGGATAGAGTGAATTGGAACGATGTGGGATACCGGGTCGACTGTGCTATCAATGGATTAAACCAGGGCATGTGAAGCATCACGGGTAAACCATTGAAAGCTCTGTGGGACCCGCATGTGGAAAGGGAGCTGTGGTTTCGGTGCATTATTACATGACAGCTAGAGACTGAGTGTGAACGAATGGGGCCTTTGTTGTATTTTCCTAGCGCTACCTCACACACATTAAGGGAGAGGGGGTGTTTATTTTGTGTGTGGCGAGGTGGCGATGGGAATGAATAAAGGCAGCCAGTATGAATTATGTACATATGTATATATGTATATGTCTGTGTGTGTATGTATATGTATATGTTTAGATGTATAGGTATGTATATTTGCGTATGTGGACGTGTATGTATATACATGTGTATGTGGGTGGGTTGGGCCATTCTTTCGTCTGTGTCCCTGCGCTACCTCGCTAACGCGGGAGACAGCGACAAAGCAAAATTGATATATATATATATATATATATATATATATATATATATATATATATATATATATATATATATGTGTGTGTGTGTGTGTGTGTGTGTGTGTGTGTGTGTGTATGAGTGTTTGGTCTATTCTTCGTCTGTGTCTTTGCGCTACCTCTCTGACGCGGGAAACAACGTTTGAGTATAAAAAGAAAAATTTTTTGGAAAAGATCACAATTGAACGCGTGATCAAGTATATTCCTATGAGTCCACGGGGAATTGAAACAAGATGAGTTCCCAAGTTCGCTTTTGTGCAATAATCACATCATCAGGGGATATACAAGAAAGAATTATAACACTCAGTTCATATACAACAAAGGGACGTAGATAGGACGCCATTTGGTAAAGAAGTAACTACCCGAAAGGAGATCGGATGCGTTCAATTCTGACATCAAGCGTATCATAAACTTATGTGGACAAGATGGGTAACTGTTTACAAATCTTATCAACAATAAAGCCATCTTATTTGTAAAGACCTTCTCTAATGTTAATGCTACAATTCTTTGTGTATTCAATAACAGAAAACTCAATGATATTTCTCGCGGTACAGGAGTTAGAATTAATATCTGAGATATCATTACTCCATTCAATAAAATGATCATAAATGCTTTTGCGCGCTCATGAATTTTAATATGATTCAACAAGGCATTTGCTTTTTGTCCTGTTCTAATACTATATTCATGTTGCTTAAGTCTAAAAAACATCTCTACCAGTCTGTCCCACATAAAACTTTTCACAATTACTACATGGTACTCTATAGATGCATTCTGCAGAACATTCTGGTGAACTCGTGATTGAAATATTCTTTATAGTTTAGTTGCTGCTGAGGCAACATTTACACTAAAGGATTTAAACCACATGGAAAGTAAAATTAAGAATACTATCAAAAGGGAGAACTAAAAGATTCTTGGTATGAAGCGGAACTTTGGGTTCAACTCTATAAAATTATTTCTTTGCCGACTTAAGGGATTTTCAATGAAAGATCTTGGATATATTCGCTTGGGGCCAATATAATATATCTTCTCAAACTCATCATCAATAAAATCTGGACTACAAATGCGCGATGTCCCAACGAACAAGGACTAGAATGATTATATACTAACTGTCATGTTGAACTGATTAGTAATGGATATATTAGAATACATTGGTAGGTTTTCTGTATATGCTGAACTTGAACTTGTTTCCATCCCTACGGATCATGCAGTCTAAAAAAGGTACCATTTGATTATTTTCAATTTCTACTTTAAATATGATGGAAGGTACTAAACTGTTAAGTAAAGGGAGGAATTTTTGTACATTTTCATTTGTTGGCCAATTACCAAGAACAACATCGACATACATAAACCAAATTGCATTAGAAAGTAAGATAGCCTTTAGTAACTTTGTTTCAAAGAATTCTATATAAAGATTACATATCATAGGTAAATGAGGGTTACCCATTGCCATACCAAAGTTTTGAGAATGATATTCTCTTCTGAATTGAAATGCACAATCTTTTATGCACAATTTTATAACTGCAATAAAAGCGGACTTTGAAACAGTAAAATGAATATCATCCAATACATCGAACGAATATTCTAAGAGGTCATCAACTGGAACTTTTGTGAGATGAGATGAGAAATCAAAGCTAACTAGTTTGAAATCAAAGTTAACATTGATATTATTAAGCCTGTAAACTAAAGTACATTGTTCATGATATTAGAAAATATCTTACCCACTAATGAGCTCGATAAAGAAACTAACCACTTTGACAAAATATATGTGACGTAGCCCACTGAACTCACTAAAGGTCTAGCAGGAAAATTTTGTTTATGTGTTTTGATAAGTCCATACATATATGCCGAACCATTACTTTTCAACAACAGCTTCAATTCTTTATTGAAATATAGATCGTTCATTTTAGATGAATAATTACTTTTGTCCATAATCACAACTATGTTTGCCTTATCTGCTTTAGTATTATGTATATCATTGTCTTTTAAGGTGTTAATAGTTCTTGTAAACCTTTTAGAGGAATTAGGATCCACTGTAGGTGAATATTTCAAACCATCTTTGAGCTTTGAACGATTATCAAATTTCTTTCCAAAATAACGTGGCGAAAATATCATTTCATGTCTCCATTTTCCTTTTGAACTTCTTCTTGAAGATGTGACCCTTAGAAAAGTTCAATCATACCAGACCCCGCAACCTGTTTTTTGTCCAGCCGAAAAGAACTCATTTCCCAGAGCAATTTTACGCCTGGGTTCATCCGTGTCGAGTCGTTTCTCACTCAGGTTTCTCCTCCTCCTCCACCTCCTCCTTCGTTTCTGCTTCTTCTTTCCTCCACATACCAAGATTCAGTGTATCCAAATCCTCAGCAAAAATTACGTTAAAGTTTTTTTTTTCGTTTTACTGAAGTCAGCTTTCCTCCACATATATAACCAACGATAGCTTATTCAGTTCATCTTCGGCTTTGCACAGTTTGCACCAGTTCACTCTTTTTTATCAACCACTCTTCCTCTTCGATGTCCAGCCTCTACAAGACTCCATTCCTATCTCCTCGAGGAACCCAAGCGTGCTCTCAACATGCAACACACTTTCATAATTTCTTGTAAAACATACACTCTTCTTCCGTTTGGCCGGCCTTGAGGTATAGTTCCCTGATTACACAGCACAAGATGTTATCACGTAATCTCATAACCTCTTATCTCTTAGTTTGTCTTACATTTTTTCCCGCTCTTCCGAGTATTCTTGTCTCATTTAAGACCCTATAAAATCCTAATTGATATCAAATTTTCCAAAAGAGGGAACAGAGAAGGACGCCAAGTAAGGACTTCCCTCAAAGGCTCAGTCCTCTGTTCTTAATGCTACCTCGCTAGTGCTAGAAATGGCGAATATATATATATATATATATATATATATATATATATATATATATATATATATATATATATATATATATATATATATATATTTTTTTTTTTTTTTTTTTTTTTTGCTTTGTCGCTGTCTCCAGCGTTTGCGAGGCAGCGCAAGGAAACAGACGAAAGAAATGGCCCAACCCACCCCATACACATGTATATACATACGTCCATACACGCAAATATACATACCTACACAGCTTTCCATGGTTTACCCCAGACGCTTCACATGCCTTGATTCAATCCACTGACAGCACGTCAACCCCGGTATACCACATCGCTCCAATTCACTCTATTCCTTGCCCTCCTTTCACCCTCCTGCATGTTCAGGCCCCGATCACACAAAATCTTTTTCACTCCATCTTTCCACCTCCAATTTGGTCTCCCTCTTCTCCTCGTTCCCTCCACCTCCGACACATATATCCTCTTGGTCAATCTTTCCTCACTCATTCTCTCCATGTACCCAAACCATTTCAAAACACCCTCTTCTGCTCTCTCAACCACGCTCTTTTTATTTCCACACATCTCTCTTACCCTTACGTTACTTACTCGATCAAACCACCTCACACCACACATTGTCCGCAAACATCTCATTTCCAGCACATCCATCCTCCTGCGCACAACTCTATCCATAGCCCACGCCTCGCAACCATACAACATTGTTGGAACCACTATTCCTTCAAACATACCCATTTTTGCTTTCCGAGATAATGTTCTCGACTTCCACACATTCTTCAAGGCTCCCAGAATTTTCGCCCCCTCCCCCACCCTATGATCCACTTCCGCTTCCATGGTTCCATCCGCTGCCAGATCCACTCCCAGATATCTAAAACACTTCACTTCCTCCAGTTTTTCTCCATTCAAACTCACCTCCCAAATGACTTGACCCTCAACCCTACTGTACCTAATAACCTTGCTCTTATTCACATTTACTCTTAACTTTCTTCTTTCACACACTTTACCAAACTCAGTAACCAGCTTCTGCAGTTTCTCACATGAATCAGCCACCAGCGCTGTATCATCAGCGAACAACAACTGACTCACTTCCCAAGCTCTCTCATCCCCAACAGACTTCATACTTGACCCTCTTTCCAAAACTTTTGCATTCACCTCCCTAACAACCCCATCCATAAACAAATTAAACAACCATGGAGACATCATACACCCCTGCCGCAAACCTACATTCACTGAGAACCAATCACTTTCCTCTCTTCCTACACGTACACATGCCTTACATCCTCGATAAAATTTGTCACTGCTTCTAACAACTTGCCTCCCACACCATATATTCTTAATATCTTCCACATAGCATCTCTATCAACTCTATCATATGCCTTTTCCAGATCCATAAATGCTACATACAAATCCATTTGCTTTTCTATGTATTTCTCACATACATTCTTCAAAGCAAACACCTGATCCTTACACCCTCTACCACTTCTGAAACCACACTGCTCTTCCCCAATCTGATGCTCTGTACATGCCTTCACCCTCTAAATCAATACCCTCCCATATAATTTACCAGGAATACTCAACAAACTTATACCTCTGTAATTTGAGCACTCACTCGTATCCCCTTTGCCTTTGTACAATGGCACTATGCGCGCATTCCGCCAATCCTCAGGCACCTCACCATGAGTCATACATACATTAAATAACCTTACCAACCAGTCAACAATACACTCACCCCCTTTTTTAATAAATTCCACTCCAATACCATCCAAACCTGCTGCCTTGCCGGCTTTCATCTTCCGCAAAGCTTTTACTACCTCTTCTCTGTTTACCAAATCATTTTCCCTAACCCTCTCACTTTGCACACCACCTCGACCAAAACACCCTATATCTGCCACTCTATCATCAAACACATTCAAGAAACCTTCAAAATACTCACTCCATCTCCTTCTCACATCACCATTACTTGTTATCACCTCCCCATTTGCGCCCTTCACTGAAGTTCCCATTTGCTCCCTTGTCTTACGCACTTTATTTACCTCCTTCCAGAACATCTTTTTATTCTCCCTCAAATTTAATGATACTCTCTCACCCCAACTCTCATTTGCCCTTTTTCTCACCTCTTGCACCTTTCTCTTGACCTCCTGTCTCTTTCTTTTATACATCTCCCACTCAATTGCATTTTTTCCCTGCAAAAATCGTCCAAATGCCTCTCTCTTCTCTTTCACTAATACTCTTACTTCTTCATCCCACCACTCACTACCCTTTCTAATCAACCCACCTCCCACTCTTCTCATGCCACAAGCATCTTTTGCGCAATCCATCACTGATTCCCTAAATACATCCCATTCCTCCCCCACTCCCCTTACTTCCATTGTTCTCACCTTTTTCCATTCTGTACTCAGTCTCTCCTGGTACTTCCTCACACAAGTCTCCTTCCCAAGCTCACTTACTCTCACCACCCTCTTCACCCCAACATTCACTCTTCTTTTCTGAAAACCCATACAAATCTTCACCTTAGCGTCCACAAGATAATGATCAGACATCCCTCCAGTTGCACCTCTCAGCACATTAACATCCAAAAGTCTCTCTTTCGCGCGCCTGTCAATTAACACGTAATCCAATAACGCTCTCTGGCCATCTCTCCTACTTACATAAGTATATTTATGTATATCTCGCTTTTTAAACCAGGTATTCCCAATCATCAGTCCTTTTTCAGCACATAAATCTACAAGCTCTTCACCATTTCCATTTACAACACTGAACACCCCATGTTATTCCCCATGTTATTCCCTCAACTGCCACATTACTCACCTTTGCATTCAAATCACCCATCACTATAACCCGGTCTCGTGCATCAAAACCACTAACACACTCATCCAGCTGCTCCCAAAACACTTGCCTCTCATGATCTTTCTTCTCATGCCCAGGTGCATATGCACCAATAATCACCCATCTCTCTCCATCAACTTTCAGTTTTACCCATATTAATCGAGAATTTACTTTCTTACATTCTATCACATACTCCCACAACTCCTGTTTCAGGAGTACTGCTACTCCTTCCCTTGCTCTTGTCCTCTCACTAACCCCTGACTTTATTCCCAGGACATTCCCAAACCACTCTTCCCCTTTACCCTTGAGCTTCGTTTCACTCAGAGCCAAAACATCCAGGTTCCTTTCCTCAAACATACTTCCTATCTCTCCTTTTTTCACATCTTGGTTACATCCACACACATTTAGGCACCCCAATCTGAGCCTTCGAGTAGGATGAGCACTCCCCGCGTGACTCCTTCTTCTGTTTCCCATTTTAGAAAGTTAAAAAAGTACAAGGAGGGGAGGATTTCTGGCCCCCCGCTCCCATCCCCTCTATTCGCTTTCTACGACACGCGAGGAATGCGTGGGAAGTATTCTTTCACCCCTATGCCCAGGGATAATATATACATATATATATATATATATATATATATATATATATATATATATATATATATATATATATATATATATATATATATATATATATTTTTTTTTTTTTATACTTTGTCGCTGTCTCCCGCGTTTGCGAGGTAGCGCAAGGAAACAGACGAAAGAAATGGCCCAACCCTCCCCATACACATGTACATACACACGTCCACACACGCAAATATACATACCTACACAGCTTTCCATGGTTTACCCCAGACGCTTCACATGCCTTGATTCAATCCACTGACAGCACGTCAACCCCTGTATACCACATCGCTCCAATTCACTCTATTCCTTGCCCTCCTTTCACCCTCCTGCATGTTCAGGCCCCGATCACACAAAATCTTTTTCACTCCATCTTTCCACCTCCAATTTGGTCTCCCTCTTCTCCTCGTTCCCTCCACCTCCGACACATATATCCTCTTGGTCAATCTTTCCTCACTCATTCTCTCCATGTGCCCAAACCATTTCAAAACACCCTCTTCTGCTCTCTCAACCACGCTCTTTTTATTTCCACACATCTCTCTTACCCTTACGTTACTTACTCGATCAAACCACCTCAAACCACACATTGTCCTCAAACATCTCATTTCCAGCACATCCATCCTCCTGCGCACAACTCTATCCATAGCCCACGCTTCGCAACCATACAACATTGTTGGAACTACTATTCCTTCAAACATACCCATTTTTGCTTTCCGGGATAATGTTCTCGACTTCCACACATTTTTCAAGGCTCCCAAAATTTTCGCCCCCTCCCCCACCCTATGATCCACTTCCGCTTCCATGGTTCCATCCGCTGACAGATCCACTCCCAGATATCTAAAACACTTCACTTCCTCCAGTTTTTCTCCATTCAAACTCACCTCCCAATTGACTTGACCCTCAACCCTACTGTACCTAATAACCTTGCTCTTATTCACATTTACTCTTAACTTTCTTCTTCCACACACTTTACCAAACTCCGTCACCAGCTTCTGCAGTTTCTCACATGAATCCGCCACCAGCGCTGTATCATCAGCGAACAACAACTGACTCACTTCCCAAGCTCTCTCATCCCCAACAGACTTCATACTTGCCCCTCTTTCCAAGACTCTTGCATTTACCTCCCTAACAACCCCATCCATAAACAAATTAAACAACCATGGAGACATCACACACCCCTGCCGCAAACCTACATTCACTGAGAACCAATCACTTTCCTCTCTTCCTACACGTACACATGCCTTACATCGTCGATAAAAACTTTTCACTGCTTCTAACAACTTGCCTCCCACACCATATATTCTTAATACCTTCCACAGAGCATCTCTATCAACTCTATCATATGCCTTCTCCAGATCCATAAATGCTACATACAAATCCATTTGCTTTTCTAAGTATTTCTCACATACATTCTTCAAAGCAAACACCTGATCCACAAATCCTCTACCACTTCTGAAACCACACTGCTCTTCCCCAATCTGATGCTCTGTACATGCCTTCACCCTCTCAATCAATACCCTCCCATATAATTTACCAGGAATACTCAACAAACTTATACCTCTGTAATTTGAGCACTCACTCTTATCCCCTTTGCCTTTGTACAATGGCACTATGCACTCATTCCGCCAATCCTCAGGCACCTCACCATGAGTCATACATACATTAAATAACCTTACCAACCAGTCAACAATACAGTCACCCCCTTTTTTAATAAATTCCACTGCAATACCATCCAAACCTGCTGCCTTGCCGGCTTTCATCTTCCGCAAAGCTTTTACTACCTCTTCTCTGTTTACCAAATCATTTTCCCTAACCCTCTCACTTTGCACACCACCTCGACCCAAACACCCTATATCTGCCACTCTGTCATCAGACACATTCAACAAACCTTCAAAATACTCATTCCATCTCCTTCTCACATCACCACTACTTGTTATCACCTCCCCATTTACGCCCTTCACTGAAGTTCCCATTTGCTCCCTTGTCTTACGCACCCTATTTACCTCCTTCCAGAACATCTTTTTATTCTCCCTAAAATTTACTGATAGTCTCTCACCCCAACTCTCATTTGCCCTTTTTTTCACCTCTTGCACCTTTCACATACACACACATACACACACATACATATATATATATATATATATATATATATATATATATATATATATATATATATATATATATATATATATATATATATATATATATATATATATATATATATATATATATATATATATATTTATTTATATATATATATATATATATATATATATATATATATATATATATATATATATATATATATATATATATATATATATATATATACATAGACATTTATATATCATCTATTTTGCTTTGTCGCTGTCTTCCGCGTTAGCGAGGTAGCGCAAGGAAACACGAAGGAATGGCCCAAACCACCCACATATACATGTATATACATACACGCCCACACACGCAAGTATACATACCTATACATCTCAATGAATACATATATATACACACACAGAAAAATACATATATGCTCATGTACATAGTTCACACTGTCCGCCTTTATTCATTCCCATCGCCACCTCGCCACACTTGAAATAACACCCCCCTCCCCCCTCATGTGTGCGAGGTAGCGCTAGGAAAAGACAACAAAGGCCACATTCGTTAACACTCAGTCTCTAGCTATCATGTAATAATGCACCGAAACCACAGCTCCCTTTCCACATCCATGCCCCACAGAACTTTCCATGGTTTACCCCAGACGCTTCATATGCCCTGATTTAATCCATTGACAGCACGTTGACCCCGGTTTCCCACAGCGTTCCAATCCACTCTATTCCTTGCACGCCTTTCACCCTCCTGCATGTTCAGGCCCCGATCACTCAAAATCTTTTTCACTTCATCTTTCCACCTCCAATTTGGTCTCCCACTTCTCATCGTTCCTTTCACCTCCGACACATGTATCCACTTTGTCAATCTTTCCGCACTCATTCTCTCCATGTGACCAAACCATTTCAAAACACCTAACTCCGATCTCTCAACCACACTCTTTTTATTACCACACATCTCTCTGACCCTATTATTACTTACTCGATCAAACCACCTCACACCACATATTGTCCTCAGGCATCTCATTTCCAGCACATCTACTCTCCTACCAACTCTATCCATAGCCCACGCCTCGCAACCATATAATATTCTTGGAACCACTATTCCTTCAAACATAGCCATTTTCGCTTTCGGAGATAATGTTCTCGATTTCCACACATTCTTCAATGCTCCCAGAGTTCTCGCCCCCTCCCCTACCCTATGATTCACTTCTGCTTCCATGGTTCCATCCGCTGCCAAATCCACTCCCATATATCTAAAACACTTCACTTCCTCCAGTTTTTCTCCGTTCAAACCTACCTCCCAATTGACTTGACCCTCAACCCTACTGTACCTAATAACCTTGCTCTTATTCACATTTACTCTCAGCTTTCTTGTTTCACACACTTTACCAGACTCAGTCACTAGCCTCTGCACTTTCTCACATGATTCATCCACCAACGCTGTATCATCAACGAACAACAAGTGACTCACTTCCCAAGGTCTCTCATCCACAACAGGCTGCATACTTGCCCTTCTCTCCAAAACTCTTGCATTCTCCTCGCTAACAACCCATCCATAAACAAATTAAACAACCATGTAGACATCACACACCCCTGCCGCAAACCTACATTCACTGAGAACCAATCACTTTCCTCTCTTCCTAACGTACACATGCCTTACATCCTCGATAAAAACTTTTCACTGCTTCGAACAACTTGCCTCCCACACCATATATTCTTAATACCTTCGACAGAGCATATCTGTCAACTCTATCATATGCCTTCTCCAGATCCATAAATGCTACATACAGATCCATTTGCTTTTCTAAGTATTTCTCACATATATTCTTTAAAGGAAACACCTGATCCACACATCTTCTACCACTTCTGAAACCACACTGCTCTTCCCCACTCTGATGTTCTGTATATGCATTTACCCTTTCAATCAATACCCTCCCATATAATTTCCCAGGAATACTCAACAAAGTTTTACCTTTGTAATTTTAGCACTCACTTTTATCCCCTTTGCCTTTTTACAATGACATAATGCAAGCATTCCGCCAATCCTCAGGCACCTCACAATGAGTCATACATACATTAGGTAACCTTACCAACCAGTCAACAATACAGTCACCCCGTTTTCTAATAAATTCCCCTGCAATATCATCAAAACCCGCTGCCTTGCCGGCTTTCATCTTTCGCAAAGCTTTTACTACCTCTTCTCTGTTTACCAAATCATTTTCCATAACCTTCTCACTTTGCACACCACCTCGACCAAAATACCCCATATATGCCACTCTTTCATCAAACACATTCAACAAACTTTGAAAATACTCACCCCATCTCCTCACATCACCACTACATGTTATCACCTCCCCATTAGCCCCCTTCACAGAAGTTCCCATTTGATCCCTCGTCTTACGCACTTTATTTACCTCCTCCGAAAACATCTTTTTATTCTCCCAAAATTTAATGAAAGTCTCTCACCCCAACTCTCATTTGCCCTCTTTTTCACCTCTTGCACCTTTCTCTTGACCTCCTGCTTCTTTCTTTTATCCATCTCCCACTCATTTGCATTATTTCCCTGCAATAATCGTCCAAATGCCACTCTCATCTCTTTCACTAATACTCTTACTTCTTCATCCGACCATTCACTGCCCTTTCTAATCTGCCCACCTCCCACCCTTCTCACGCCACAAGTATCTTTTTCGCAAGCCATTACTGCTTCCCTAAATACATCCCATTCCTCCCCCACTCCCCTTTCGTCCTTTATTCTTACCTTTTTTCCATTCTGTACTTAGTCTTTCCTGGTACTTCCTCACACAGTGTGAGTCACAGGTTGAGGGAGGGTGTGAAGGTTCTGGGAGCACTGAAGAATGAGTAGCAGGCGAGAGAATTATCTCGGAGAGCAAAAATGGATATGTTTTAACGGATAATGGTTCCAACAATGTTATATGGTTGCGAGGCATGGGCTATAGATAGGGTTTTGAGGAGGAGGGTGGATGTGTTGAAATATAATATCTGAAGACAATATGTGGTGTAAGTTGGCTTGATCGAGTAAGTAATGAAAAGGTAAGAGAGATGTGTAGTAATAAAAAGAATGTGGTTGAGAGATCAGAAGAGGATGTATTGAAATGGTTTGGTCACATGCAGAGAATGAGTGAGGAAAGATTGACAAAGAGGATATATGTGTCAGCGGTGAAAGGAACGAGAAGTTTGAGACCTCACATTATCACCACATATCCTTCTTACCCTTTCATTATTTACTTGATCAAACCAACTCACACTGTATATTGTCTTCAAACATCTCATCCATCACATCTACCCTCTTCCGTACAACCCTATGTATAGCGCATACTTCACAACCATATTACATTGTTGGAACGACTATTTCTTAAAAAAAAATATTTTTAACCTCCGAGATAACGTTCTCTCCTCCTTCAACTCTCTCAGAACCTTTTCCCCCTCCCCGACCCTGTTATTCACCTCCGGTTCTTTGGTTCTACCCGCTGCTAAAGTCCATTCCCATATATCTAAAAACTTAACTTCCTCTAGTTTTTCTCCATTCAAACTTACCTCTCAATTAACTTTTCCCTCAATCCTTCAGAACCTAATAACCTTGCTCTCATTCGCATTTACTCTTATCTCTTTCCTTTTACATACTTTACTAAACTCAGTCACCAACCTCTGCAGTTTTTCACCCGAATCAGCCACGAGCGCTGTATCATCAACGAACAACAAGTGACTCACTTCCCAAGGTCTCTCATCCACAACAGGCTGCATACTTGCCCTTCTCTCCAAAACTCTTGCATTCTCCTCGCTAACAACCCCATCCATAAACAAATTAAACAACCATGTAGACATCACACACCCCTGCCGCAAACCTACATTCACTGAGAACCAATCACTTTCCTCTCTTCCTAACGTACACATGCCTTACATCCTCGATAAAAACTTTTCACTGCTTCGAACAACTTGCCTCCCACACCATATATTCTTAATACCTTCGACAGAGCATATCTGTCAACTCTATCATAAGCCTTCTCCAGATCCATAAATGCTACATACAGATCCATTTGCTTTTCTAAGTATTTCTCACATATATTCTTCAAAGGAAACACCTGATCCACACATCTTCTACCACTTCTGAAACCACACTGCTCTTCCCCACTCTGATGTTCTGTATATGCATTTACCCTTTCAATCAATACCCTCCCATATAATTTCCCAGGAATACTCAACAAAGTTTTACCTTTGTAATTTTAGCACTCACTTTTATCCCCTTTGCCTTTTTACAATGACATAATGCAAGCATTCCGCCAATCCTCAGGCACCTCACAATGAGTCATACATACATTAGGTAACCTTACCAACCAGTCAACAATACAGTCACCCCGTTTTCTAATAAATTCCCCTATAATATCATCAAAACCCGCTGCCTTGCCGGCTTTCATCTTTCGCAAAGCTTTTACTACCTCTTCTCTGTTTACCAAATCATTTTCCATAACCTTCTCACTTTGCACACCACCTCGACCAAAATACCCCATATATGCCACTCTTTCATCAAACACATTCAACAAACTTTGAAAATACTCACCCCATCTCCTCACATCACCACTACATGTTATCACCTCCCCATTAGCCCCCTTCACAGAAGTTCCCATTTGATCCCTCGTCTTACGCACTTTATTTACCTCCTCCGAAAACATCTTTTTATTCTCCCAAAATTTAATGAAAGTCTCTCACCCCAACTCTCATTTGCCCTCTTTTTCACCTCTTGCACCTTTCTCTTGACCTCCTGCCTCTTTCTTTTATCCATCTCCCACTCATTTGCATTATTTCCCTGCAATAATCGTCCAAATGGCACTCTCATCTCTTTCACTAATACTCTTACTTCTTCATCCGACCATTCACTGCCCTTTCTAATCTGCCCACCTCCCACCCTTCTCACGCCACAAGTATCTTTTTCGCAAGCCATTACTGCTTCCCTAAATACATCCCATTCCTCCCCCACTCCCCTTTCGTCCTTTATTCTTACCTTTTTTCCATTCTGTACTTAGTCTTTCCTGGTACTTCCTCACACAGTGTGAGTCACAGGTTGAGGGAGGGTGTGAAGGTTCTGGGAGCACTGAAGAATGAGTAGCAGGCGAGAGAATTATCTCGGAGAGCAAAAATGGATATGTTTTAACGGATAATGGTTCCAACAATGTTATATGGTTGCGAGGCATGGGCTATAGATAGGGTTTTGAGGAGGAGGGTGGATGTGTTGAAATATAATATCTGAAGACAATATGTGGTGTAAGGTGGCTTGATCGAGTAAGTAATGAAAAGGTAAGAGAGATGTGTAGTAATAAAAAGAATGTGGTTGAGAGATCAGAAGAGGATGTATTGAAATAGTTTGGTCACATGCAGAGAATGAGTGAGGAAAGATTGACAAAGAGGATATATGTGTCAGCGGTGAAAGGAACGAGAAGTTTGAGACCTCACATTATCACCACATATCCTTCTTACCCTTTCATTATTTACTTGATCAAACCAACTCACACTGTATATTGTCTTCAAACATCTCATCCATCACATCTACCCTCTTCCGTACAACCCTATGTATAGCGCATACTTCACAACCATATTACATTGTTGGAACTACTATTTCTTAAAAAAAAATATTTTTAACCTCCGAGATAACGTTCTCTCCTCCTTCAACTCTCTCAGAACCTTTTCCCTCTCCCCGACCCTGTTATTCACCTCCGGTTCTTTGGTTCCACCCGCTGCTAAAGTCCATTCCCATATATCTAAAAACTTAACTTCCTCTAGTTTTTCTCCATTCAAACTTACCTCTCAATTAACTTTTCCCTCAATCCTTCAGAACCTAATAACCTTGCTCTCATTCGCATTTACTCTTATCTCTTTCCTTTTACATACTTTACTAAACTCAGTCACCAACCTCTGCAGTTTTTCACCCGAATCAGCCACGAGCGCTGTATCATCAGCGAACAGCAACTGACGCATTTCCCAGGCCTTCTTATCCACAACAGACTGCATATTTGCCCCTCTCGCCAAAACTCTTGCATTCACATCCCTAACCGCCTCATCCATAAATGAATTAAACAATCATAGGATATCACGCACCCTTGTCGCAAACCGACATTCACTGGAAACCAATCACTCTCCGCTCTTCTTACTCGTACACATGCCTTACATCCTTGGTAAAAACTTACCACTGCTTCTAGCAACTTACCTCCCACAACATATACCCTTAAAATCTTTCACAAAGCATTTCTATCAACCCTATTATATACTTTTTCCAGATTCATAAATGCTACACACAAATCCATTTGTTTTTCAAGTATTTCTCACATACAAAGCAAACACCTGACCCACACATCCTCTACCACTTCTGAAACCAAATTGCTCTTCCCCAGTCTGATGCTATGTACATGCTTTCACCCTCTCAATCAATGCCTTTCCATATAATTTCCCAGGAATATTCAACAAACGTATGCCTCTGTAATTTGAACACTCACCTTTATCCCCTTTGCCTTTGTACAATGGCACTATGCAAGCATTCCGCCAGTGCTCACCATGATGAATACATACTTTGAATATCCTTATCAACCAATGAACAACACAGTCCCCCCCCTTTTTTTTTTTAGCAAATTCCACTGCAATTCCATCCGAACCCGCTGCCTTGCCGGCTTTCATCTTCCGCAGCGCTTTCACTCCCTCTTTGTTTACAAAACCATTCTCCCTGGCCCTCTCACTTCGCACACCACCTCGACCAAGACACCCTATGTCTGCCATTCTATCATCATATACATTCAACAAACCTTTAAAATATTCACTATATCTCCTCCTTACTTCATCACTACTTGTTATCACCTCCCCATTTGCCCCCTTCACCGATGTTCCCACATGTTTTATGACTTATGCGCGTTATTTACCTCCTTCCAAAGCACTTTTTCATTCTCCCTGAAATTCAATGATTCTCCCTCACCCCGACTCTCATTTGCCCTCTTTTCCACCCCTTTCACCTTCCTCTTGACCCGCTGCCGCTTTCTTCTATACATCTCCCAGTCATTTGCGCTACTTCCCTGCAAGAATCGTTCAAGCGCCTCTCTCTTCTCTTTCATTAACAACCTTACTTCTTCATCCCACTACTCATTACCCTTTCTAATGTGCCCACCACCCACCTTTCTCATGCCACATGCATCTTTTGCACAAGCCATCACTGCTTCCCTAAGTACATACATATTTTACCAATTTCCGTTTTCACCTTCAGGATCTCCCCCGGAATGTTAGATTCTACCGCAAAATCTAAAAATCTGCACAGCTTTTTTCCAGGAACTACGATAATCTGAAAGATTTTCTTTTAGCAGATGGATATCGAGTATGCCTGAGGCACTCAGTCTGTATATGTGTTTGGTACTAACAGAATTTTTTTTTTTTTCCGCAAGCATGAGAGGGTTGTTTCGATTTCTTTAGACACGGTGGAGGAGCTGGATGACGTGTATTCATTACAAGAAGAACGTCCTTCTAAATGTCCATATCATGAAGTCAGATTCAACACGGACATTCATACGTAATCATATTATGGGTACCGCATGTGGACACTTGAATATGGGTACAAGGTTCTACTAGCATTCGGATGTGACTTAAGCACTAAGCAAAACACTCGATACATCCCAATACAACACTTGTAAAGAAACTTGGCAGAAGCTTGTGGTGCCTCCCGGTGCTGTGTCATACTCTGTCGAGCTGTGGTAAGTAGCACGGTCGTTGCTTCGAGGGAAAATAGTTAAAAGATATCATTTGGTGCGTTTCGACCTGACATAAGGACGTACTTAGCTTTAGCATAATTTGGATTGTCAGAGATTGACTGATGAAGTGGAAGAAGCTTGTGGAAGGCATTGTTAACAGACTTACTCTCCCGCCCGAGGAACTCAATCTGTTGACTTCTGCATCGCACAGGAATACGGTCACATCCAACGAGCTGGACCACAGGTCAAGTGATTGTAGCCTACATCAGCCAAACAATGGTATCAGAAACATTAATACTAGGAGGAAGAACAGTAAGCCCATGTTAAGCCGAAAGCCCATGCAAAATCACTTTTCCGCCGTGCCACGGTAATGTGCGGCAGCATATCTAGAGGGCGAACAATCAGTGTACAAACTGGAAAGGAAATTTGATAACGCAATTACTTCCTGAACCAACTGGTAAAGATGGATGGATAGGTAAGATGACGACTTAAAAGCGAAAAACGTGACATAAATGTCCTTAAGAACAAGAATCGCTTAACTAATAACATGGCAATGCAGGCTCTAAGTGTGCATCTAAGGTAGGCAGAAGTGTAAAGTTTGGGTTAAGCTGCACCTCTTGCCTAATCATTTGAAGATCAAGGGTTCTTAACCTGTGGTCCATGAACCATTTCCCAGTGATCTACATAAAGTTAGGAAAAAATTAAAGCATATAATGCAGCTTTTATTATCTTCCAAATCTCATGGAATAATATCAATATTTTCACTGAATGATAGAATTGATCATAAAAGCTTTATTCAATACATATCGTACTATCAGCTCTATCTCTAGTATGGGTTTAGGTGGTATCATGTGCTCTTGATTGGGATATCAGACCCGATGTAGTATTGGATATATGCTCAGTGAAGGTGGGCCACAAGCACTGTGGATGTCTCTAGTGATTCACATACAAACCCCTGATGAAGATAATGCAGATACGCATGAAAACGTCAGTGATTCAATTTAAGCTCAGGATCTGGATGATGACATCTCAGACACTGATTCAAGATCAACTCCACAGGCTTCTATGCTGGTTTATAATTGTGCATCACTGTCACATATGATTTATGCGTAACAGAGAACAGATATGATATATGTGTAATCTAATATCATAACGTCAGGATGGGCATCCGTGACATACATTAATAGCATCAATGTTAACAAAGACAAGCCTTATTGGCTGACAGCTACCACCAGTACACGTATTGCTATATGCTCATGAAGCAGTCATATCAGACCATAGTGATAAAGTCTTCAAGTTCTTCAAGGTCCAAGCTACTCGGTACAAGTTATTGCTTGTTATGTATTATATGTTCATCATTTGAAAGCTACCCATTCCTTTAATACCCAATGAATCTTCTCTTACGTGTTTCATGCAGGCTGAAACGGCTTCAGCGGTCAAAAATTCACATCACAGAAGGGTGAATATAATATATATGACAGTATGTCTTAGTTTACTTTCCATGACCCATTCGAAAGTTTCTCGTTTTCATATACACAGAAATAAGTCGTGTAGTATTGGTGAGAGTATTTCAGCATCGACAGAAAAGCAAGTAACCGACCATTCGTATCGTCAAAAGACACAGACTCACCTTTAATCTGGACCCACCAGACCTTCTCTCCAGATGCAGGAAACAGGGATGATTTCTAAGGGAAATAGACAAAATAGCCTTCACACTATATTGCCAGGGGTAGGACATATACGTACACCACTCCGGTACGAACCTCAGGCACGACTGTAAGGGCCTTGAGCGCAATGGTACGATCTGTGATTACGGTGTTAAGACCCTTGGGTATGATGACCTCACCACTGACCTAACCCTGAGAATCAGGTCACGAATTACGCCATCTTTCACATGGATCGTACCGTTGAGCCTAAAGGTCGAGCCGTCGTTCTCAAGACGTAATGGGAACTAAAGATGAAATATGCACGACCAGTAATTTGCATGTCTAGTGCGGGTATATGTACTACGAAAGACCTTTACGCTACCGGCTCGGAGCTGTACCGCGACTGGATCACTCTCGTCAATATCAATAAATCATACAGACCTTTCGTGTAAGAGTATCGGAAAACATGTTTTCTTTGTAGAGCAGCGCCGAACCTGCTATCAAAATGGATGCTGTCGTGACTACTCAGCGAGTGCAAACACTCAGGTTATCGACCTCCAGCACGCTGCCTTCCGCTATCCAGCTGGGTTATTTCCCGAAGCACCTCAGTCCATGTAAAACTCCTCCAAAATGATTCTTGTTTTAGCCATATACTCCTTCTCCCTGTCCTTCAGATACGCTCCTCTGGTTTTCTCATTCTTCCATTTCGCTTGTATAAAATATTAGTCCGACCCCTTACGTGATCAGTCTTAGCAATCCATTTTCCCTTGTCCTTTTATCTTACAAAACAGTTGCTATCAAATTCATGTTCAATAATCTTTTTCAATCAGCTTTATTGAATTATTGACAGTGGTTAAAGTACCATAAATGATTCTTTTTTGTCTTTTTCTCTTGAGTCACCGCTGAAACGTACCTTATACCACATTAACACTATGGAACGCTGCAGAAAAGGGCAGCCAGCAGTCGCTTCCCAGGTTGTAAAGGTCACTTTACAGGTAGAGTAGGAGGCGGCGGAGGAGGAAGAGGAGGAAGAGGGGAGGGGTGGCACAAGGTGTAATGCCCCTGCAAATGCAGTTTGGGTACGAAGCAGGTCCGGCTAAAGGCAGAATAAGGCAGCTTTATGTTACTTTTCAGGAACAGGTGGTCAGATCAGAAGTCGAGGCAGATAACGCAGGTTGGGAATAAGACTGTAAGGCGAAAAGGCAGATCAGGAAGGCTTGAGGTCAATCCCAGGTAGAAGCAGGAAACAAGGCAGGTAGCAGACAGGGCAAGACTGGTCAAATCAAGGTTACGGATCAAGTTCTGATAGAGGAGCTCCTAGTGGCTACTGCTGCACACACACACACACACACACAGACACAGACACATGTCGTACCAATGACAGTGAGTCACAGTTATATATCAAAATATTTCATGTTAGTACACGAGGTATACGTAACAAATTTACATAGTTAGAGCTGCAATGAAAGAAAATTATGATATGATAGGTAGTTCAGAATTTTAGATGGAAGTTGAAGATAGAGATATCCTCGCTGAATACGCAATTCGTGGGTACACTCTATTCAACAGTGATAAGGAATAATAGGCAGGTGGTGATGTTTAATTCTTTGATAAAGATCATCTTAATCCCGTGATGAAAAGTGGTTTTGCTATCGATAAATTCCACTCCTTTTTTGTAGAAATCAAAAAACAAGTCTCGTTAGATATCAGTTTATAGGCATCCAACACAGACACTACAGGAAGACGAAAGACTTTCTTATAATTTAGCTGAAATTTGTAATGAACAAAATTCGATCACATTGAAAGATTCTAACATACCCTAGCCTCAGCAGGGAGAATCACTTTCCAGTACCTCTGGGCGTGTGCTCTGCTTAAATTTGTCTCATAGTGTCATAGTTGAGAACCCAGCTCGCGATGAGAACACTCTAGATTTAGTTTGAAGCTGCCGATGAGGATCTCAACAAAGATGCATGTGAGAAACTGCAGAAGCTGGTGACTGAGTTTGGTAAAGTGTGTGAAAGAAGAAAGTTAAGAGTAAATGTGAATAGGAGCAAGGTTATTAGGTACTGTAGGGTTGAGGGTCAAGTCAATTGGGAGGTGAGTTTGAATGGAGAAAAACTGGAGGAAGTGAAGTGTTTTAGATATCTGGGAGTGGATCTGGCAGCGGATGGAAACATGGAAGCGGAAGTGGATCATAGGGTGGGGGAGGGGGCGAAAATTCTGGGAGCCTTGAAGAATGTGTGGAAGTCGAGAACATTATCTCGGAAAGCAAAAATGGGTATGTTTGAAGGAATAGTGGTTCCAACAATGTTGTATGGTTGCGAGGCGTGGACTATGGATAGAGTTGTGCGCAGGAGGATGGATGTGCTGGAAATGAGATGTTTGAGGACAATGTGTGGTGTGAGGTGGTTTGATCGAGTAAGTAACGTAAGGGTAAGAGAGATGTGTGGAAATAAAAAGAGCGTGGTTGAGAGAGCAGAAGAGGGTGTTTTGAAATGGTTTGGTCACATGGAGAGAATGAGTGAGGAAAGATTGACCAAGAGGATATATGTGTCGGAGGTGGAGGGAACGAGGAGAAGAGGGAGACCAAATTGGAGGTGGAAAGATGTAGTGAGAAAGATTTTGTGTGATCGGGGCCTGAACATGCAGGAGGGTGAAAGGAGGGCAAGGAATAGAGTGAATTGGAGCGATGTGGTATACCGGGGTTGACGTGCTGTCAGTGGATTGAATCAAGGCATGTGAAGCGTCTGGGGTAAACCATGGAAAGCTGTGTAGGTATGTATATTTGCGTGTGTGGACGTATGTATATACATGTGTATGGGGGTGGGTTGGGCCATTTCTTTCGTCTGTTTCCTTGCGCTACCTCGCAAACGCGGGAGACAGCGACAAAGCAAAAAAAAAAAAAAAAAAAATATATATATATATATATATATATATATATATATATATATATGAATTTATTCATAAATGTATATATATATGCATATGTGTATATACATTTTGTTTATTTATCTATTTATTTATTTATTTTGCTTTGTAGCTGTCTCCCGCGTTAGCGAGGTAGCGCAAGGAAACAGACGAAAGAATGGCCCAACCCGCTCACATACACATGTATATACATACACGTCCACACACGCAAATATACATACCTATACACCTCAATGTACACATATACATACACACACAGACATATACATATATATACACATGTACACAATTCATACTGTCTGCCTTTATTTATTCCCATCGCCACCTCGCCACACATGGAATAACAACCCCCTCCCCCCTCATGTGTGCGAGGTAGCGCTAGGAAAAGACACCAAAGGCCCCATTCGTTCACACTCAGTCTCTAGCTGTCATGTAATAATGCACCGAAACCACAGCTCCCTTTCCACATCCAGGCCCCACATAACTTTCTATGGTTTACCCCAGACGCTTCACATGCCCTGGTTCAATCCATTGACAGCACGTCGACCCCGGTATACCACATCGTTCCAATTCACTCTATTCCTTGCACGCCTTTCACCCTCCTGCATGTTCAGGCCCCGATCACTCAAAATCTTTTTCACTCCATCTTTCCACCTCCAATTTGGTCTCCCTCGTTCCTCCACCTCTGACACATGTATCCTCTTTGTCAATCTTTCCTCACTCATTCCCTCCATGTGACCAAACCATTTCAAAACACCCTCTTCTGCTCTCTCAACCACACTCTTTTTATTTCCACACATATCTCTTACCCTTACATTACTTACTCGATCAAACCACCTCACACAACATATTGTCCTCAAACATCTCATTTCCAGCACATCCACCCTCCTGCGCACAACTCTATCCATAGCCCACGCCTCGCAACTATACAACATTGTTGGAACCATTATTCCTTCAAACATACCCATTTTTGCTTTCCGAGATAAACTTCTCGACTTCCACACATTCTTCAACGCTTCCAGGATTTTCGCCCCCTCCCCCACCCTATGAATCTCTTCCGCTTCCATGGTTCCATCCGCTGCCAGATCCACTCCCAGATATCTAAAACACTTTACTTCCTCCAGTTTTTCTCCATTCAAACTTACCTCCCAATTGACTTGACCCTCAACCATACTGTACCTAATAACCTTGCTCTTATTCACATTTACTCTTAACTTTCTTCTTTCACACACGTTACCAAACTCAGTCACCAGCTTCTGCAGTTTCTTACATGAATCAGCCACCAGCGCTGTATCATCAGCGAACAACAACTGACTCACTTCCCAAGCTCTCTCATCCAGAACAGACTGCATACTTATATATATATATATATATATATATATATATATATATATATATATATATATATATATATATATATATATATATATATATATATTTATATATATATATATATTGGAAAGGATCACAATCTTGCGCCACCCCGCCACACATGAAATTACAACCCCCTTCCCCCGCACGCGCGCGAGGTAGCGCTAGGGAATGACGACAGTGTCTAGCTGTCATGTATAAAGCACCGAAACCACAGCTCCCGTTCCATATCAAGGCCCCACAAAGCTTTCCATGCTTTACCCAATAGGCCCTGGTTCAATCCATTGAGTGCACGTCGACCCCGGTACACCACATCAGTCCATTTTACTCTATTCCTTGCACGCCTTTCATCCTCCTGCATTTTTTTCACTCCATCATCTCACCTCCAATTTCGTCTCTCACTTCTTATTCCCTCTACCTCTGACACATATATCCTCTTTGTCAATCTTTCGTCACTTATTCTCTCCATGTGACCAAACCATTTCGAAACACCCTCTTCTGCTCTCTCAACCACACTCTTTTAATTACCACACATCTCCCTTATCCATTCATTACTTACTCGATCAAGCCACCTCACACCACATATTATCCTCAAAGATTCACCCTTCTCCGCACAACCTTATTTATAGCCCACGCCTCGCAACCATATAACATTGTTGGAGCCACTATTCCTTCAAACATACCCATTCTTGCTTTCGGAGATAATGTTCTCGCCTTCCACACATTTTTCAATGCTCCCATAACTTTCGTCCTCTCCCCCACCCTGTGACTCACTTCTGCTTCCGTTATTCCATCCTCTGCCAAATCAACTCACAGATATCTAAAACACTTCATTTCCTCCAGTTTTTCTCTATTCAAACTTACCTCCCAAATGACTTGTCCCGCATCACTACTGTACCAAATAACCTTGCTTTTATTCACATTTTCTCTCAGCTTTCTTCTTTCACAGACTTTAACTGTCACTCGCCTTTATTTTCACCTCCTGCACCTTTCTCTTGACCTCCTGCCCCTTTTTGTTATACATCTCCCAGTTATCTCCACTATATCCCTGGAAAAATCGTCTAAATGCCTCTCTCTCCTCTTACATTTATAATCATACTTCTTCATACCACCACTCTCTACCGTTTCTAATCTGCATACCTCCCACTCTTCTCATGCCACAAGCATCTTTTGCGCAATCCATCACTGCTTCCCTAAAAGCATCCTATTTCTCCCACACTCCCCTTACGTCCTTTGCTCTCACTCTTTTCCATTTTGCAGCCAGTCTTTCCTGGTACTTCCTCACAGACGCTTCCTCTTCAAGCTCATTTACTCTTACCACTCTCTTCTCCCCAACATTCTCTCTTCTTTTCTGAAAGTCTCTACAAATTTTCACCTTCGCCTCCACAAGATAATAATCAGACATCCCTCCAGTTGCATCTTTCAGCATATTAACATCCAAAATTAACGCGCCTATCAATTAACACGTAATCCAATGACGCTGTCTGGCCATCTCTCCTTCTTACATGCATATAGTTATGTATATCTCTCTTTTTAAACCAGGTATTCCCAGTCACCAGTTCTTTTTCTGCACGAAAACTTACAATCTCTTCACCATTTCCATTTACAACACTGAACACCCCAGGTACACCAATCCTTCCGTCAACTGCCTCATTACTCTATTTTGCATTCAAGTCACCCATCACTATAACCCGGTCTCGTGCATCAAAACTGCTAACACACTCACTCAGCTGCTCCCATAACACTTGGCTCTCAGGATTTTTCTCCTCATGCCCAGGTGCATAGGCACCAATAATTACCCATCTCTCTCCTTTCACTTTCATCCATATTAATCTAGAGCTTGATAGCTTAAACTCTGTCACATACTCCCACAACTCATGTTTCAGGAGTGGTGCTACTCCTTCCCTTGCTCTTGCACTCTCACCAACCCTCGACTTTATCCCAAAACATTCCCAAACCACTCTCCCCTTTTCTCCTTGAGCTTATTTTCCCTTAAAGCCAAAACATCCAGGTTCCTTTACTCAAAAATACTACTCATCTCTCCTTCTTTCTCATCCTGGTTACATCCACACACATTTAGGCACCACAATCTTACCCTTCGAGGAGGATGAGCACTCCCTGCGTGACTCCTTCTTCTGTTTCCCCCTTTAGAAAGTCAAAATACAAGGAGGGGAGTGTTTCTAGAGCCCTGCTTCCGTCACCTTTAGTCGCCTTCTCTCTCTCTCTCTCTCTCTCTCTCTCTCTCTCTCTCTCTCTCTCTCTCTCTCTCTCTCTCTCTCTCTCTCTCTCTCTCTCTCTCTCTCTCTCTCTCTCTCTCTCTATATATATATATATATATATATATATATATATATATTTATATAAAGATATATATATATGTATATATATGTATATATATATATATATATATATATATATATATATATATATATATATATATATATATATATATATATATATATATATATATATATATATATATATAGATATATATGTATATATATATATATATATATATATATATATATATATATATATATATATATATATATATATATATATATATATATATATATATATATATATATATATATATATATATATATATTTTGCTTTGTCGCTGTCTCCCTCGTTAGCGAGGTAGCGCAAGCAAACAGACTAAAGAAAGGCCCAACCCATCCACATACACATGTATATACATACACGTCCATACACGCAAATATACATACCTATACATCTCAACGTACACATATATATACTCACACAGACAAATACATATATACACATGTACATAATTCATACTGTCTGCCCTTATTAATTCCCACCGACACCCCGCCACACATGAAATAACAACCCAGTCCCCTTTCATGTGTGCAAGGTAGCGCTAGGAAAAGACAATAAAGGCCACATTCGTTCACACTAAGTCTCTAGCTGTCATGTAATAATGCACCGAAACCACAGCTCCCTTTCCACATCCAGGCGCTACAGGACTTTCCATGGTTTACTCCAGACGCATCACATGCTCTGGTTCAATCCACTGACAGCACGTCGACCCCGGTCTACCACATCGTTCCAATTCACTCTATTCTTTGTACGCATTTCACCCTCCTGCATGTTCAGGCTCCGATCACTCAAAGTCTTTTTCACTCCATCCTCCCACGTCCAATTTGGTCTCCCACTTCTCCTCGTTCCCTCCACCTCTGACACATATATCCTCTTTGTCAATCTCTCCTCACTCATTCTCTCCATGCGACCAAACCATTTCAAAACACCCTCTTCTGCTCTCTCAACCACACTCTTTTTATTACCGCACATCTCTCTTACCCTATTATTACTTACTCGATCAAACCACTTCACCCCACATATTGTCCTCAAATATTTCCAGCACATCCACCCTCATGCACACAACTGTATCCATAGCCCACGCCTCGCAACCATACAACATTGATGGAACCACTAAACATACCCATTTTTGCTTTCCGAGATAAAGTTCTCGACTTCCACACATTCTTCAACGCTTCCAGAATTTTTGCCCCCTCCTCCACCGTATGACTCACTTCCGCTTCCATGGTTCCATCCGCTGCCAAATCCACTCCCAGATATCTAAAACACTTCACTTCCTCCAGTTTTTCTTCATTCAAACTTACCTCCCAATTGACTTGACCCTCAACCCTACTGTACCTAATAACATTGTTCTTATTCACATTTATTCTCAACTTTCTTCTTTCACACACTTTACCAAACTCAGTCACCAGCTTCGGCAGTTTCTTACATGAATCAGCCACCAGCGCTGTATCATCAGCAAACAACAACTGACTCACTTCCAAAGCTGTCTCATCCACAACATACTGCATACTTGCCCCCCTTTCCAAAACTCTTGCATGGAGACATCACACGCCCCTGCCGTAAACCTACATTCACTGAGAACCAATCACTTTCCTCTCTTCCTACATGTACACATGCCTTACATCCTAAATAAAAACTTTTCACTGCTTCTAACAACTTGCCTCCCACACCATATATTCTTAATACCTTCCACAGAGCATCTCTATCAACCCTATCATATGCCTTCTCCAGATCCATAAATGCTACATACAAATACATTTGTTTTTCTAAGCATTTCTCACAAACATTCTTCAAAGCAAACACCTAATCCACACATCCTCTACCACTTCTGAAGCCACACTGCTCTTCCCAAATCTGATGCTCTGTACATGCCTTTACCCTTTCAATCAATACCCTCACATACAATTTCCCAGGAATAGACAACAAACTTATACCTCTGTAATTTGAGCACTTACCTTTGTCCACTTTGCCTTTGTACAATGGCACTATGCAAGCATTCCGCCAATCCTCAGGCACCTCACCATGAATCATACATACATTAAATAACCTTACCAACCAGTCAACAATACAGTCACCCCCTTTTTTAATAAATTCCACTGCAATACCATCCAAACCCGCTGACTTGCCAGCTTTCATCTTCCGCACAGCTTCTACTACCTCTTCTCTGTTAACTACATCATTTTCCCTAACCCTCTCGCTGTGCACACCACCTCGACCAAAACACCCTATATCTGCCACTCTATCATCAAACACATTCAACAAACCTTCAAAATAATCACTCCATCTCCTTCTCACATCACCACTACTTGTTATCACCTCCCCATTAGCCTCGTTCTCTGAAGTTTTCATTTTTCCCTTGTCTTACGCACTTTATTTACCTCCTTCCAAAACATCTTTTTATTCTCCCTAAAATTTAATGATACTCTCTCACCCCAACTCTCATTTGCCCTCTTTTTTACCTCTTGCACCTTTCTCTTGACCTCCTGTCTCTTTCTTTTATACATCTCCCACTCATTTGCATTATTTCCCTGCAAAAATCGTCCAAATGCCTCTCTCTTCTCTTTCACTAATACTCTTACTTCTTCATCCCACCACTCACTACCCTTTCTAATCTGCCCACCTCCCACGCTTCTCAAGCCAAAAGCATTTTTTTTCCTACCCTAATCCCCTTACCTCCTTTGTTCTCACCTCTTTCTATTCTTTATTCACTCTCCTGGTACTTCCTCACACAAGTCTCCTTCCCAAGCTCACTTACTCTCACTACCCTCTTCACCCAACATTCTCTCTTCTTTTCTGAAAACCTCTACAAATCTTCACCTTCGCCTCCACAAGATAATGATCAGACTTCCCTCCAGTTGCACCTCTCAGCACGTTAACATCCAAAAATCTCTCTTTCGCACGCCTATCAATTAACACGTAATCCAATAACGCTCTCTGACCATCTCTCCTACTTACATACGTATACTTATGTATATCTCTCTTTTTAAACCAGGTATTCCCAATCACCAATCCTTTTTCAGCACATAAATCTACAAACTCATCACCATTTCCATTTACAACACTGAACACCCCAAGTATACCAATTATTCCCTCTACTGCCACATTTTTCACCCTTGCATTTAAATCACCCATCACTATAACACGGTCTCGAGCATCAAAACTGCTAACACACTCATTCAGGTGCTCCCAAAACACTTGCCTCTCATGACTTTTCTTCTCATGCCCAGGTGCATATGCACCAATAATCACCCATCTCTCTCCATCAACTTTCAGTTCTACCCGTATCAATCTAGAGTTTACTTTCTTACACTCTATCACATACTCCCACCACTCCTGTTTCAGGAGTAGAGCTACTCCTTCCCTTGCTCTTGTCCTCTCCACTAACCCCTGACTTCACTCCCAAGACATTCCCAAACCACTCTTCCCCTTTGCTCTTGAGCTTCGTTTCACTCAGAGCCAAAATATCCAGGTTACTTTCCTCAAAATACTACCTATCTCTCCTTTTTTCTCATCTTGGTTACATCCACACACATTTAGACACCCCAATCTGAGCATTCGAGGAGGATGAGCACTACCCGCATGACTCCTTCTTCTGTTTCCCCTTTTAGAAAGTTAAAATACAATATATATATATATATATATATATATATATATATATATATATATATATATATATATATATATATATATATATATATATATATATATATATATATATATATATATATATATATATATATATATATATATTATTTTATCTATATTTTATTATACTTTGTCGCCGTCTCCCGCGTTTGCGAGGTAGCGCAAGGAAACAGACGAAAGAAATGGCCCAACCCCCCCCCCCCCCATACACATGTATATACATACGTCCACACACGCAAATATACATACCTACACAGCTTTCCATGGCTTTACCCCAGACGCTTCACATGCCTTGATTCAATCCACTGACAGCACGTCAACCCCGGTATACCACATCGCTCCAATTCACTCTATTCCTTGCCCTCCTTTCACCCTCCTGCATGTTCAGGCCCCGATCACACAAAATCTTTTTCACTCCATCTTTCCACCTCCAATTTGGTCTCCCTCTTCTCCTCGTTCCCTCCACCTCCGACACATATATCCTCTTGGTCAATCTTTCCTCACTCATTCTCTCCATGTGCCCAAACCACTTCAAAACACCCTCTTCTGCTCTCTCAACCACGCTCTTTTTATTTCCACACATCTCTCTTACCCTTACGTTACTCACTCGATCAAACCACCTCACACCACACATTGTCCTCAAACATCTCATTTCCAGCACATCCATCCTCCTGCGCACAACTCTATCCATAGCCCACGCCTCGCAACCATACAACATTGTTGGAACCACTATTCCTTCAACATACCCATTTTTGCTTTCCGAGATAATGTTCTCGACTTCCACACATTCTTCAAGGCTCCCAGAATTTTCGCCCCCTCCCCCACCCTATGATCCACTTCCGCTTCCATGGTTCCATCCGCTGCCAGATCCACTCCCAGATATCTAAAACACTTCACTTCCTCCAGTTTTTCTCCATTCAAACTCACCTCCCAATTGACTTGACCCTCAACCCTACTGTACCTAATAACCTTGCTCTTATTCACATTTACTCTTAACTTTCTTCTTCACACACTTTACCAAACTCAGTCACCAGCTTCTGCAGTTTCTCACATGAATCAGCCACCAGCGCTGTATCATCAGCGAACAACAACTGACTCACTTCCCAAGCTCTCTCATCCACAACAGACTTCATACTTGCCCCTCTTTCCAAAACTCTTGCATTTACCTCCCTAACAACCCCATCCATAAACAAATTAAACAACCATGGAGACATCACACACCCCTGCCGCAAACCTACATTCACTGAGAACCAATCACTTTCCTCTCTTCCTACACGTACACATGCCTTACATCCTCGATAAAAACTTTTCACTGCTTCTAACAACTTTCCTCCCACACCATATATTCTTAATACCTTCCACAGAGCATCTCTATCAACTCTATCATATGCCTTCTCCAGATCCATAAATGCTACATACAAATCCATTTGCTTTTCTAAGTATTTCTCACATACATTCTTCAAAGCAAACACCTGATCCACACATCCTCTACCACTTCTGAAACCACACTGCTCTTCCCCAATCTGATGCTCTGTACATGCCTTCACCCTCTCAATCAATACCCTCCCATATAATTTACCAGGAATACTCAACAAACTTATACCTCTGTAATTTGAGCACTCACTCTTATCCACTTTGCCTTTGTACAATGGCACTATGCAAGCATTCCGCCAATCCTCAGGCACCTCACCATGAATCATACATACATTAAATAACCTTACCAACCAGTCAACAATACAGTCACCCCCTTTTTTAATAAATTCCACTGCAATACCATCCAAACCGCTGACTTGCCAGCTTTCATCTTCCGCACAGCTTCTACTACCTCTTCTCTGTTAACTACATCATTTTCCCTAACCCTCTCGCTGTGCACACCACCTCGACCAAAACACCCTATATCTGCCACTCTATCATCAAACACATTCAACAAACCTTCAAAATAATCACTCCATCTCCTTCTCACATCACCACTACTTGTTATCACCTCCCCATTAGCCTCGTTCTCTGAAGTTTCATTTTTCCCTTGTCTTACGCACTTTATTTACCTCCTTCCAAAACATCTTTTTATTCTCCCTAAAATTTAATGATACTCTCTCACCCCAACTCTCATTTGCCCTCTTTTTTACCTCTTGCACCTTTCTCTTGACCTCCTGTCTCTTTCTTTTATACATCTCCCACTCAATTGCATTTTTTCCCTGCAAAAAATCGTCCAAATGCCTCTCTCTTCTCTTTCACTAATACTCTTACTTCTTCATCCCACCACTCACTACCCTTTCTAATCAACCCACCTCCCACTCTTCTCATGCCACAAGCATCTTTTGCGCAATCCATCACTGATTCCCTAAATACATCCCATTCCTCCCCCACTCCCCTTACTTCCATTGTTCTCACCTTTTTCCATTCTGTACTCAGTCTCTCCTGGTACTTCCTCACACAGGTCTCCTTCTCAAGCTCACTTACTCTCACCACCCTCTTCACCCCAACATTCACTCTTCTTTTCTGAAAACCCATACAAATCTTCACCTTAGCCTCCACAAGATAATGATCAGACATCCCTCCAGTTGCACCTCTCAGCACATTAACATCCAAAAGTCTCTCTTTCGCACGCCTGTCAATTAACACGTAATCCAATAACGCTCTCTGGCCATCTCTCCTACTTACATACGTATACTTATGTATATCTCTCTTTTTAAACCAGGTATTCCCAATCACCAATCCTTTTTCAGCACATAAATCTACAAACTCATCACCATTTCCATTTACAACACTGAACACCCCAAGTATACCAATTATTCCCTCTACTGCCACATTTCTCACCCTTGCATTTAAATCACCCATCACTATAACCCGGTCTCGAGCATCAAAACCAGCTAACACACTCATTCAGGCTGCTCCCAAAACACTTGCCTCTCATGACTTTTCTTCTCATGCCCAGGTGCATATGCACCAATAATCACCCATCTCTCTCCATCAACTTTCAGTTCTACCCGTATCAATCTAGAGTTTACTTTCTTACACTCTATCACATACTCCCACCACTCCTGTTTCAGGAGTAGAGCTACTCCTTCCCTTGCTCTTGTCCTCTCACTAACCCCTGACTTCACTCCCAAGACATTCCCAAACCACTCTTCCCCTTTGCTCTTGAGCTTCGTTTCACTCAGAGCCAAAATATCCAGGTTACTTTCCTCAAAATACTACCTATCTCTCCTTTTTTCTCATCTTGGTTACATCCACACACATTTAGACACCCCAATCTGAGCATTCGAGGAGGATGAGCACTACCCGCATGACTCCTTCTTCTGTTTCCCCTTTTAGAAAGTTAAAATACAATATATATATATATATATATATATATATATATATATATATATATATATATATATATATATATATATATATATATATATATATATATATATATATATATATATATATATATATATATATATATATATATTATTTTATCTATATTTTATTATACTTTGTCGCCGTCTCCCGCGTTTGCGAGGTAGCGCAAGGAAACAGACGAAAGAAATGGCCCAACCCCCCCCCCCCCCCCATACACATGTATATACATACGTCCACACACGCAAATATACATACCTACACAGCTTTCCATGGCTTACCCCAGACGCTTCACATGCCTTGATTCAATCCACTGACAGCACGTCAACCCCGGTATACCACATCGCTCCAATTCACTCTATTCCTTGCCCTCCTTTCACCCTCCTGCATGTTCAGGCCCCGATCACACAAAATCTTTTTCACTCCATCTTTCCACCTCCAATTTGGTCTCCCTCTTCTCCTTGTTGCCTCCACCTCCGACACATATATCCTCTTGGTCAATCTTTCCTCACTCATCTTCTCCATGTGCCCAAAACACTTCAAAACACCCTCTTCTGCTCTCTCAACCACGCTCTTTTTATTTCCACACATCTCTCTTACCCTTACGTTACTCACTCGATCAAACCACCTCACACCACACATTGTCCTCAAACATCTCATTTCCAGCACATCCATCCTCCTGCGCACAACTCTATCCATAGCCCACGCCTCGCAACCATACAACATTGTTGGAACCACTATTCCTTCATACATACCCATTTTTGCTTTCCGAGATAATGTTCTCGACTTCCACACATTCTTCAAGGCCCCCAGAATTTTCGCCCTCTCCCCCACCCTATGATCCACTTCCGCTTCCATGGTTCCATCCGCTGCCAGATCCACTCCCAGATATCTAAAACACTTCATTTCCTACAGTTTTTCTCCATTCAAACTCACCTCCCAATTGACTTGACCCTCAACCCTACTGTACCTAATAACCTTGCTCTTATTCACATTTACTCTTAACTTTCTTCTTCCACACACTTTACCAAACTCAGTCACCAGCTTCTGCAGTTTCTCACATGAATCAGCCACCAGCGCTGTATCATCAGCGAACAACAACTGACTCACTTCCCAAGCTCTCTCATCCCCAACAGACTTCATACTTGCCCCTCTTTCCAAAACTCTTGCATTTACCTCCCTAACAACCCCATCCATAAACAAATTAAACAACCATGGAGACATCACACACCCCTGCCGCAAACCTACATTCACTGAGAACCAATCACTTTCCTCTCTTCCTACACGTACACATGCCTTACATCCTCGATAAAAACTTTTCACTGCTTTTAACAACTTTCCTCCCACACCATATATTCTTAATACCTTCCACAGAGCATCTCTATCAACTCTATCATATGCCTTCTCCAGATCCATAAATGCTACATACAAATCCATCTGCTTTTCTAAGTATTTCTCACATACATTCTTCAAAGCAAACACCTGATCCACACATCCTCTACCACTTCTGAAACCACACTGCTCTTCCCCAATCTGATGCCCTGTACATGCCTTCACCCTCTCAATCAATACCCTCCCATATAATTTACCAGGAATACTCAACAAACTTATACTTCTGTAATTTGAGCACTCACTCTTATCCCCTTTGCCTTTGTACAATGGCACTATGCACGCATTCCGCCAATCCTCAGGCACCTCACCATGAGTCATACATACATTAAATAACCTTACCAACCAGTCAACAATACAGTCACCCCCTTTTTTAATAAATTCCACTGCAATACCATCCAAACCTGCTGCCTTGCCGGCTTTCATCTTCCGCAAAGCTTTCACTACCTCTTCTCTGTTTACCAAATCATTTTCCCTAACCCTCTCACTTTGCACACCACCTCGACCAAAACACCCTATATCTGCCACTCTATCATCAAACACATTCAACAAACCTTCAAAATACTCACTCCATCTCCTTCTCACATCACCACTACTTGTTATCACCTCCCCATTTCCGCCCTTCACTGAAGTTCCCATTTGCTCCTTTGTCTTACGCACTTTATTTACCTCCTTCCAGAACATCTTTTTATTCTCCCTAAAATTTAATGATACTCTCTCACCTCAACTCTCATTTGCCCTTTTTTTCACCTCTTGCACCTTTCTCTTGACCTCCTGTCTCTTTCTTTTATACATCTCCCACTCAATTGCATTTTTTCCCTGCAAAAATCGTCCAAATGCCTCTCTCTTCTCTTTCACTAATACTCTTACTTCTTCATCCCACCACTCACTACCCTTTCTAATCAACCCACCTCCCACTCTTCTCATGCCACAAGCATCTTTTGCGCAATCCATCACTGATTCCCTAAATACATCCCATTCCTCCCCCACTCCCCTTACTTCCATTGTTCTCACCTTTTTCCATTCTGTACTCAGTCTCTCCTGGTACTTCCTCACACAGGTCTCCTTCTCAAGCTCACTTACTCTCACCACCCTCTTCACCCCAACATTCACTCTTCTTTTCTGAAAACCCATACAAATCTTTACCTTAGCCTCCACAAGATAATGATCAGACATCCCTCCAGTTGCACCTCTCAGCACATTAACATCCAAAAGTCTCTCTTTCGCACGCCTGTCAATTAACACGTAATCCAATAACGCTCTCTGGCCATCTCTCCTACTTACATAAGTATACTTATGTATATCTCGCTTTTTAAACCAGGTATTCCCAATCATCAGTCCTTTTTCAGCACATAAATCTACAAGCTCTTCACCATTTCCATTTACAACACTGAACACCCCATGTATACCAATTATTCCCTCAACTGCCACATTACTCACCTTTGCATTCAAATCACCCATCACTATAACCCGGTCTCGTGCATCAAAACCACTAACACACTCATTCAGCTGCTCCCAAAACACTTGCCTCTCTTGATCTTTCTTCTCATGCCCAGGTGCATATGCACCAATAATCACCCACCTCTCTCCATCAACTTTCAGTTTTACCCATATTAATCGAGAATTTACTTTCTTACACTCTATCACATACTCCCACAACTCCTGTTTCAGGAGTATTGCTACTCCTTCCCTTGCTCTTGTCCTCTCACTAACCCCTGACTTTACTCCCAAGACATTCCCAAACCACTCTTCCCCTTTACCCTTGAGCTTCGTTTCACTCAGAGCCAAAACATCCAGGTTCCTTTCCTCAAACATACTACCTATCTCTCCTTTTTTCACATCTTGGTTACATCCACACACATTTAGGCACCCCACTCTGAGCCTTCGAGGAGGATGAGCACTCCCCGCGTGACTCCTTCTTCTGTTTCCCATTTTAGAAAGTTAATACAAGGAGGGGAGGATTTCTGGCCCCCCGCTCCCGTCCCCTCTAGTCGCTTTCTACGACACGCGAGGAATACGTGGGAAGTATTCTTTCACCCCTATCCCCAGGGATAATATACATATATATATACATACACACATACACACACATACACATACATACGCACATATATACACACACACACACATACATATATATACATATGAAAAATGTAAGAAACAATTTAGAAAACTGAAACTTCTAGCTTGAAATGAATGAAAAAAATGAATGTCACGTAATGGTTCAACCTCTGGCTATGGAAAAAAGGAAATTTATAATTTATTTACACAAACGTCAATAGCAGTTCTCATCAATTTAACCACTGTATCAATAAGCTTCAATGTCTAAGCTACATTTTTCTCCAATTTCACTATTTTCCCTCACATGTATATATATATATACATATTATAGTTTGACGCTGTCTCTCGCGTTAGCGAGGTAGCGCTAGGAAAAGACAACAAAGGCCACATTCGTTCACACTTCGTCTCTAGCTGTCATGTGTAATGCAGCGAAACCACAGCTCCCTTTCCACATCCAGGCCCGAGAAAATTTTCTATGGTTTACAACAGAGGCTTTGCATGCCCTGGTTCAATCCATTGAGAACACGTCGACCCCAGTATACCACAACGTTCCAATTCATTCTACTCCTTGCAAGCATTTCACCCTCCTGGGGATAGGGGAGAATGAATATTTCCCACGTATTCTCTGCGTGTCGTCGAAGGCGACTTAAGGAGACTGGAGCGGTGGGCTAGAACCCTTCCCCTCATTGTATGTAACTTTCTAAAAGGGGAAACTGAAGAAAGAGTCATGCAGGGAGTACTCATCCTCCTCGTAGATTCAAATTGGAGTGTCTAAATGTGTGTGACTGTAACCAAGATGAGAGAAAAGGAGAGATGGGTAGTATGATTGAGGAAAGGATCTTGGATGTTTTGGCTCTGAGTGAAACGAAGCTGAAGGGTAAAGGTGAGGAACGGCTAGATAATGTCATGAAAGTAAAGTCAGGGGTTGGTGGGAGCACAAGAGTAAAGGAAGGAGTAGCACTACTCCTGAATCAGGAGTTGTGGGAGTATGAGATAGAGTGTAAGAAAGTAAACTCTAGATTGATATGGGTAAATCTGAAAGTTGATGGAGAGAGATGGGTGATTATTCGTGCCTATGCGCCTGGTCATGAGAAGAAAGATCATGAGAGACAAGTGTTTTGGGAGTAGCTGAGTCAGTGAGGCTTCGATAATCTTGACCTTTCTCGTCAACTGTGCCCTTATAGTTCTACGCCTCCTTTCTTGATGAGTAACTTTTTAATACACCTTAATCATTGTATTGATACAAAATATAATAACATATATGCTTGTAACTCCACTGTATCAATATTTTGTTGATTAGAAAAAAACATAAGAAGATCCACTCTACCGGGAAACATTTTCTTTGGTTATGTAGGATTGTTAGGTTCACAGTTATAAGCAACTGTTTGCTAATAAGACACAATATTTTACTTTTGCCAAGTGTTTCTGTCATACTACATATACATTATATCAAGATAAAGATATCCTATTACCACCCTCTCTCTAAATTTCAGAACAGAAACACAACTCTCTCTTGGAAACGAACCACAATGCATCAGTCAACTTAGAAAATGTATTTTTGGAAAAGTGTTAGTTGTAGAGGTGAGTGACAATGATCAAATGAAAAGTTTCTGAAGTTGTTAATGCTCTTACTTCTTGGATGTATATCCCTGGAACAGGCTGGACTGTCGTGGTCCTAGCTGGTGACAGTAAGGTGAATGCCGAGGAACTGGGACCCGAGAAGTGTATTGCTCTGAAAATGCCTTAATAATCCGTTGTGCCCCGGTACGACTACTACAGACCAAGTAATCTTCCTCAGACATCTTCTAGTGAGAATATGATGGATGGAGGTGGAGGAAATCTATCTTATCAATGTTCGCCCCGAAAAAGAAGAAAAATTTCCCCATCTTATCCACCTTCCTCTTCTTCATGGAGCCATGAAGGGGGTTACGAGAGCGAGGACCCGCCGCCCACATGGGTGTACATGACGGTATGGGTGGCTGGGGTCCTCGTCTATGTCAATGGTCTGACGGGGGACTTCGTGCACGACGACGTCAGCGCCATCAAAACAAACCCGGACGTTCTGGGAACTAACCCACTTTCCCACATGTTTCTCAACGATTACTGGGGCAAGCCTCTGACTGACCATCTCTCTCACAAGTCCTACCGACCCTTCACCATCCTCACCTTCAGGTAGGTACGACAAAGGGAAACCCCTGGCCAACCATCCACCATCCTCTCATTCAGGTAGGTAGGTAGGCTATTTCCAGATTATTGCTGCATTGTTGTCAAAGAGTTTAACTTCAGCTTCTATACACTTGTCAACTAACTCCTGAGTTCACTTCAGTAATAAATGATTGACATTCGTTGCGTCACCACGCTGAACGTCAGTAAGTGAAATTCTTCGTGTGTTTTGGATGAGATAATATAGGTAGCATTCAGTCATTTGTGTCACCGAAAGAAGATTACAGAAAAGAGAAATTAGTTTCTCCTTACGTCAGAATGCCATACATGCATCATTGGTAATAAGAATAATTTCCGTAAAAACAGATACTGACCATATCATTTCTAAAGTTATTTCTGGCTCACTGAGCTTAGAGATGAAATCAGAAAAAGCTTAGTAGAAGTTTCAGTGTTCCAATTCTGGTTGTTCTGACAAAATCTTTTTACTTAACGGAGTTGAATAACACAAGCAAAAATCGTTGCATTTGTATAGCTTAGTTGTATTTATGTAATAGCTATCAGGCCTAAGCAAGAAAAGACGAGATTGCCTCTTAAGAGTAAACAAGAGAATCCGTAATTAATTCATGAAATAGTGACAGGAAACGAAGCAAAGACGAATACTGTCAGTGCATTATGGGTGAATACCTCTCTCTCTCTCTCTCTCTCTCTCTCTCTCTCTCTCTCTCTCTCTCTCTCTCTCTCTCTCTCTCTCTCTCTCTCTCTCTCTCTCTCTCTCTTTTCTCGAGCATTGTCCTGTAGCGATGCCATAGGTATTACGTACATTATTGAAAATCAAGATAACTTGCGGAACTTTTGATTATTTAGATCTTGGTTTCCCCTGACCTGGTGGTCCTTGCCGCTCGACAGATCTGGTCACGTCTAATCATTACTTGGCATGTCCCATATAAAAGCTGTAATATGATTTATGCAGGGCAGACTGGTAAGGATCTTTATGTTAGACTTAAGCAATATAAATATAGTATAAGAACAGGACAAGAATCAAATGATCTGTTTAATTATGTTAAAAATTATTGCCATTATATTGATTGGAGTAAAACTAATTCAATTATTAACTGTAACTCCCTGACCAAGAGATATGTCATGTAATCATTTATCAAAAAAACAAAATTTTGTCATCGGCAAAATTTGTAAACAGTTCCCCTTCCTCACCACATAATATATATTTTAGGACAGTCATGATGCCAGATCCGAACAGCACTAGCCCAAACACCACCATCCGGTAACGCTCGTTTGCCAATGGCGTCTTAGCTACGTCTCTTCCTTGTATATCAACTGACTGTTCTGCGTCTTCTATCTCATTCTTGTATCTCCCCTGACGATGTGATCACTGCATGGAAGTGCAATTAGGAACCTATCGTGTTTCATTTTCCTCGTTGTTATCACCATAAGTTTCTTAAGTATTCCTGAGAAATTATATGGGAGGGTAATGATTGAGAGGGTGAAGGCATGTACAAAGAGAGCATCAGATTGGGGAAGAGCAGTGTGGTTTCGGAAGTGGTAGAGGATTTATGGATCAGTTGTTTGCTTTGAAAAATATGTGTGAGAAATACTTAGAAAAACAGATGGATTTATGAATCTTAAGAAGACATATGATAGAGTTGATAGACATGCTTTGTGGATGGTCTTAAGAGTACATGCCAGAGGTAATGAAAAGTTTTTACCAAGGATGTAAGGCATGTGTGCGAGTAGGAAGAGAGGCGAGTGACTGGTTCCAGTGAATGTCGGCTTGCGGCAGGGGTGTGTGATGTCCCCAAGGTTGTTTAGTTTGCTTATGGATGGGATGGTTAGGGAGGTAAATGCAAGAGTTTTGAAGAGAGGGGCGAGTACGCAGTCTGGTGGAGATGAGAGGGCATGTGAAATGAGGCAGTTGTTGTTCGCTGATGATATAGCTCTGGTGGCTGATTCGAGTGAGAAACTGCAGAAGTTGGTGATTGAGTTTGGAAAACTGTGTGAAAGGAGAAAGTTGAGAATAAATGTGATTAAGAGCAAGGTCATTAGTCTCACTAGGGTTGAGGGTCAAGTTAACTGGGAGGTGAGATTGAATGAAGAAAAATTGGAGGAAGTGGAGTGTTTTACACATCTGGGAGAGGACTAAGTAGCGAATGGAACCATGGAAGTGGAAATGAGTCACAGGGTGGTGGAGGCGGCGAAGGCTTTCGGAGCGAACAAAAAAAAAAAAAAGGCCACATTCGCTCACACTCAGTCTCTAGCTGTCATGTGTAATGCACCGAAACCACAGCTTCCTATCCACATCCAGGCCACACAGACCTTTATATGGTTTACCCCAGACACTTCACCTGCCCTGGCTCAGTCCATTGACAGCACCTCGACCCCGATATACCACATCGTTCCACTTCATTCAATTCCTTGCACGCCTCTCACCCTCCTGTATGTTCAGGCCCTCATTACAAAAAACCTTCTTCATTCCATCCGTCCACCTCCAATTTGGTCTCCACTTCTCCTTGTTCCCTCCACCTCTAACACATATATCCTCTTTGTCAACCTTTCCTCACTCATTCTTTCCATATGTCAAAAAAATTTCATCACATATATATATATATATATATATATATATATATATATATATATATATATATATATATATATATATATATATATATATATATATATATATATATATATATATATATATATATATATATATATATATATATATATATATATATATATATATATATATATATATATATATATATATATATATATATATATATATATATATATATATATTCTGTCATGAAACGTATGAGGTACATTAACGACACTGTAACTGCATTCCACCAATCCTCCGGTATCTCACTATAATCCATGTATACGTTGAAATTCCTAACTAACCACTCACTCCAGCCGTCTTACTACACCTCACCCAATGCATGCTTTCACTACCTTTACTCTTTTCACTAAACTATTTTCTATGATTCTCTCACTTCCCATACCACTCCGACCCAAACAACATACATATGAAACCCTGTCATCAGGGTCTTGTAACAACCTTTTGAAAATATCTTTCCAACTCGTCCTCATTTTCCCCTCTTCACTGAAGTTGCCATTTGTTTTCATGAATTTCACGTGAGTAACCTCTATGCAAAATATCTTATTTTCTCTGAGGTCTACTGACACTCGGTCACCCAATTCTCCAACACCTTTTTCAGCTCCTTCACTTTCCTTTTGACCTTCATATGTTTTCTCTTGCACATATTCCAGTTATTTACTCTCCTTCTATGTAAGTATTACCTACACACCTCCGTTTTCTCTTTCATTATCAAGTTCACTTCGTCACCCCATCACTCACTACCTTTTTTCACCTGACCACCTCTCACCCTCTGCAGCCAGATACTTCCCTCGCACAAGCCAGCACTACTTCTCCATATACCTCCCATTCCTTACCCACTCCTCTTGCTTTGTTTACTCTCACCTTCTACTATTCTACACTCATTCATTCGTGGTATTTTTTCGTCCAAGTGTCTTTTCCAAGCTCATTTAGTTTCACGACCCTCTTCCCACCTATATCGTTTTCCTTTTTTCGAAGCCGTTTCAACCAAGTCTATACCACGGAGTGCTCAGAAAGCTCAGGAAATTAACATCCAGGTGTCTCTTCTTCGCCCACCTATCAATCAGTATGCCATCTAGTAATGCCCTCTTCCCATCTCTCCTACTTAACCATACACACTAGTGTTCGTTTCTCTTTTTCACCATATCAGCAGTCCTTTACCAGCACACAGCTACACAAGCTATTCACTATTTCAATTCACATTACTGAATACCTCATGCCTCCCAGTTATTACCTCAACAGCAAAATTACTCACTTTCGCATCATCCATTACTAATACCCAGTTTCTTACATCAAAACTGCTCACACACTCACTCACCTGCTCCCAAAACACTTGCCTCTCATGATCTATCCTTTCATTGCCAGGTGCACTAACACTAATAACCCCACATACCTAGTTATCCTCTTTCATTGTTTACCCACATCAGTCCGGAGCTCACTTCCAAACACCTATGTAGCATATTATTCCTTCATTACTGAACTGCAACCTAAGATTAAGAACCAAAACACGAGAGAGTACATGGCTGCTGCCTTGCTGGCAACTCAGGTCTTAGATAAAACCCACGCTAGTTCAGTACGACTGCCTACAATGGAGCTTGTTTTTGTATAACAAACGATGGCTTCATAATTCAATAGTGGACATTGTTGGGAAACTTCATGAAATTCGGTAGAGTACACACCGCTGACAACATGAACCCTACAATGGCGATGGTGACAAAAGTTCGAAGGTTGACGTCAGATGCTCCAATGGTAAGAGCAAGCAGAGTCTAGGTGTTCGTTTGAACGCATTGAATCTGAAATGTTGTGGTATTTGGTTTAACGAAAATATATTGTGAGCCATTCAGGAGCCAGGATTGAATATAATGATGCTGCAACCTCTCTGGATCCTCGTTCGTCTTACAACGAGAACGCATCGGGAAATTCCTGAGCCAAGGCTGAACGTTATCCTATGTAGGTAATTCAAAGCCTGATGGACGGAGGAATGGAAGCTGGTAATTGGTATGAGGGATCGGAAGAGGGAGGAAGAGGAAAGAAGAAGTATAGGAAAGGGGGAAGGAGATATAGTAAGGGAAGAGAAGGAAAGAATAAAAAGGAAACGGTGTTTGTGGAGGGAGAGATGATGATCAGTGGAACAAATATTGTAGAGAAGAGATACAGAAAAGAGATGATGATAAAAAAGATGAAAACGGGGATGTGGAGCTCTGTGTATGTGTGTGTGTGTGTGTGTGTGTGTGTGTGTGTGTGTTTGATTACCAATGGGCCTACGCTTCGATCAGGTGGTCAATATTGTATAAGACAGTTCTTCAAGAGTATAGCGTTACAGCCATCTAGAGAAGGGCAGTAGCCATGTAGAATTATTCACTCCTTAGACAGCTTAGACAGGTACATTGAAGTCACATTATTGGTCATTGGCGCCTGACACATTCCCTATATCTGGCGCCTGGTTGATGACCCACAGCTGAGCGCGAAAACACGGAGGTCAGAACACCGATGAATACTGTACAGTGGTATCAGTGTCAACTTTTTACAAAAAATAACTGTGAACAATAGAGTACAATACTTCTCACATCACCAGGAACAACCCAAAAATATCATCTGAAAGATTATCGATATTTAGGAGAGATGTATGAACATCCCGTGAATGAAGCAGCTAAGATATGCGTATGCTTGTGCACAAGTGTGTATACCTCTCATGGTTCATCCATTCTCCTGTTTTCCAAGCAATTTCTTTATTGATTAACATTTCATACGGCAGAGGGTTGGCAAGATGTCCATTGATAACTGTGTTGTCATGACTGTAATGGTTCTAGTAATATATATATATATATATATATATATATATATATATATATATATATATATATATATATATATATATATATATATATATATATATATAGATAGATAGATAGATAGATAGATAGATAGATAGATATATTGGAAAGGATCACAATTTTGCGCGTGATCAAGGTATTCCTATGAGTCCACGGGGAAAACGAAACACGATAAGTTCCCGAGTGCACTTTCGTGTAATAATCACATCATCAGGGGAGACACAAGAGAGAAATATAAGTCAGTTGATATACATAGAAGAGACGAAGCTAGGACGCCATTTGGTAAACATGCGATTGTCCAAGATAGATAACAAGCGTTCATGAACTTATCATTTTACAAATCTTATCAACAATAAAGTTATCTAATTTGTATAGACCATCATTAATATTAAGATTATGATTCCTTGTGTATTTGATAATAGAAGATTCAATGATATTTCTCTTGGTAATAGAGATAGAGTTAACAACTGAGATGGCGTTACTCCAGTCAATACAATTATCATAGTTCTTAACGTGTTTAAACAAGGCATTCGATTCTTGTCCCGTTATTATACTATATCTATGTTGTTTAAATCTAACAGAAAGATCCTTACCAGTCTGCCCAACATAAAACTTATCACATTTTCTACATGGCACTTTATAGATCCATCCAGGAGAATTTTCTGGTGAATTCCTGATTAAGATATTCTTTATAGTGTTATTGTTGCTGAAGGCAACATTTACATTAAAGGATTTAAGCAACATGGGAAGTAAAGTAAAATCATTATTGAAAGGGCGAACTAAAAAATTCTTGGTGTCAATGGGAGGTTTGGGTTCAACTCTATGAAATTATTTCTTTGCTAACTTAAGGGATTTATCAATAAAAGATCTAGGGTACTTCAACTTAGATCCAATAGAATATATCTTTTCAAACTCATCATCAATAAACTCTGGACTACAAATTCGTAATGCCTTAAGGAACATAGACTGAAATGATGATGGTTTAACTGTCATGTTGAGATGAGTAATAATGGATATACGAGCATATATTGGTATTTTTTCTGTATATGCTAAACTTAAACTTGTTTCCTCGCCTATGGATCATACAATCTAAAAATGGTAGCATATAATTATTTTCATTTTGTACAGTGAATTTGATGGAAGGTACTAAATTGTTAAGTAAGGGGAGAAATATCTGTAGATTTTCATTTGTTGGCTAAACACAAAGAACATCATTTATATACCTAAACCAAATTGCATTAGACGGTAAGATATCCTTTAGTAATTTTGTTTCAAAAAATTCTATATAAAGGTTTAGGTATGTAGATGATTTTCTTTGTGTTTGGCCAACAAATGGAAGTTTACAAATATTTGTCCCCGTAATTAAAAATTTAGTACCTTCAATCAAATTTACTGTAGAAAATGAAAATGATAGTATGTTGCCATTTTTAGATTCCATGATCCATAGGCAAGGAAAAGAGTTTCAGTTTAGCATATACAGAAAACCTACCAATGTATGCTCATATATCCATTATTAATCATCTCAACATGACAGAGTTAAATTATCATCATTTCAATCTATGTTCCTTAGGGCATTACGTATTTGCAGTCAGAGTTTATTGATGATGAGTTTGAGAAGATATATTCTTTTGGATCTAAGTTAAAGTATCCTAGATATTTCATTAATAAATCCTTAAGTTAGGAAAGAAATCATTTTATAGAGTTGAGTCCAAACCTCCCATTGACACCAAGAATCTTTTAGTTCTCCCTTTTAGTAACAATTGAACTTTGCTTTCCATGTTGCTTAAATCCTTTAATGTAAATGTTGCCTCTAGCAACAATAATACTATAAAGAATATCTGAATCAGGAATTCACCAGAAAATTCACCTGGATGCATCTATAAAGTGCCATGTAGAAACTGTGATAAGTTGTATGTTGGGCAGACTGGTAAGGATCTTTCTGTTAGACTTAAGCAACATGAATATAGTATAAGAACGGGACTAGAATCAAATGCCTTGTTTAATCACGTTAAAAACGATGATTATTGTATTGACTGGAGTAATGCCATCTCAGTTATCAGCTCTAATTCTATTACCACGAGAAATATCATTGAATCTTCTATTGATAAATACACAAAGAATTGTAATCTTAATATTAGTGATGGTCTATACAAATTAGATAACTTTATTGTTGATAAGATTTGTAAAATGATAAGTTTATGAACGCTTGTTGTCTGTCTTGGACAATCGCATGTTTACCAAATGACGTTCTAGCTTCGTCTCTTCGATGTATATGAACTGACTGCTATATTTTTCTCTAGTGTCTCCCCTGATGATGTGATTATTATATGAAAGTGCACTTGGGAGCTTATCGTGTTTTATTTTCTCCGTGGAGTAAAGTCAGAAGTTAGTAAGAGGACAAGAGCAAGGGAAGGAGTTGCACTACTCCTGAAGCAGGAGTGGTGGGAGTATGTGATAGAGTATAAGAAAGTAAACTCTAGATTGATATGGGTCAAACTGAAAGTTGATGGAGAGAGCTGGGTGATTATTAGCGCATATGCACCTGGGCATGAGAAGAAAGATCATGAGAAACAAGTGTTTTGGGAGCAGCTGAATGAGTGTGTTAGGTAATTTTGATGCACGAGACCGGGTTATAGTGATGGGTGATTTGAATGCAAAGGTGAGTAATGTGGCAGTTGTGGGAATAATTGGTATACATGGGGTGTTCAGTGTTGTAAATGGAAATGGTGAAGAGCTTGTAGATTTATGTGCTGAAAAAGGACTGGTGTTTGGGAATACCTGGTTTAAAAAGAGAGATGTACATAAGTATACAAATGTAAATAGGAGAGATGGCCAGAGAACGTTCTTAGATTATGTGTTAATTGATAAGCGCGCAAAAGAGAGAGTTTTGGATGTTAATGTGCTGAGAGGTGCAACTGGAGGGATGTCTGATTATTATCTTGTGGAGGCAAATGTGAAGATTTGTAGAGGTTTTCAGAAAAGAAGAGAGAATGTTCGGGTGAAGAGAGTGGTCAGAATTAGTGAGTTTGGGAAGGAGACTTGTGTGAGGAAGTACCAGGATAGACTGAGTACAGAATGGAAAAAGGTGAGAACAAAGGAGGTAAGGGGAGTTGGGGAGGAATGGGATGTATTTAGGGGAGCAGTGATGGCTTGTGCAAAAGATGCTTGTGGCATGAGAAACGTGGGAGGTGGACAGATTAGAAAGAGTAGTGAGTGGTGGGATGAAGAAGTAAGAATATTAGTGAAAGAGAAGAGAGAGGCATTTGGACGATTTTTTGCAGGGAAATAATGCAAATGAGTGGGAGATGTATAAAAGAAAGAGGCAGGAGGTCAAGGGAAAGGTGCAAGAGGTGAAAAAGAGGGCAAATGAGAGTTTGGGTGAGAAAGTATCATTAAATTTTAGGGAGAATAAAAAGATGTTTTGGAAGGAGGTAGATAAATTGCGTAAGAGAAGGGAACAAATGGGAACTTCAATGAAGTGGGCTATTGGGGAGGTGATAACAAGTAGTGGTGATGTAAGAAGGAGATGGAGTGAGTATTTCGAAGGTTTGTTGAATGTGTTTGATGATAGAGTGGCAGAGGTGGTGTGCAAAGTGAGAGGGTTAGGGAAAAATAATTTGGTAAACAGAGAAGAGGTAGTAAAATCTTTGCGGAAGATGAAAGCCGGCAAGGCAGTGGGTTTGAATGGTATTGCAATGGAATTTATTAAAGAAGTGGGTGACTGTATTGTTGACTGGTTAGTAAAGTTATTTAATGAATGTATGATTCATTGTGAGGTGCCTGAGGATTGGTGGAATGCTTGCATAGTGCGATTGTACAAAGGCAAAGGGGATAAGAGTGAGTACTCAAATTTCAGAGGTATAAGTTTGTTGAGTATCAATGGTAACTTATATGGGAGGGTATTGATTGAGAGGGTGAAGGCATGTACAGAGCATCAGATTGGGGAAGAGCAGTGTGGTTTCAGAAGTGGTAGAGGATGTGTGAATCAGGTGTTTGCTTTGAAGAATATATGTGAGAAATACTTAGAAAAGCAAATGGATTTGTATGTAGCATTTATGGATCTGGAGAAGGCATATGATAGAGTTGATAGAGATGCTCTGTGGAAGGTATTAAGAATATGTGGTGTGCGAGGCAAGTTGTTAGAAACAATGAAAAGTTTTTTTCGAGGATGTGTACGTGTAGGAAGAGAGGAAAGTGATTGGTTCTCAGTTAATGTAGGTTTGCGGCAGGGTTGTGTGATGTCTCCATGGTTGTTTGATTTGTTTATGGATGGTGTTGTTAGGGAGGTAAATGCAAGAGGGTTAAGTGTTCAGTCTGTTGTGGATGAGAGCTTGGGAAGTGAGTCAGTTGTTGTTCGCTGATGATACAGCGCTGGTGGCTGATTCATGTAAGAAACTGCAGAAGCTGGTGACTGAGTTTGGTAAAGTGTGTGAAAGAAGAAAGTTAAGAGTAAATGTGAATAAGAGCAAGGCTATTAGGCACAGTAGGGTTGAGGGTCAAGTCAATTCGGCGGTAAGTTTAAATGGAGAAAAACTGGAGGAAGTGAAGTGTTTTAGATATCTGGGAGTGGATCTGGCAGCGGATGGAACCATAGAGGCGGAAGTAAATCATAGGGTGGGGAAGGGGCGAAAATTCTGGGATCGTTAAAGAATGTGTAGAAGTCGAGAACATTATCTCGGAAAGCAAAATTAGGTATGTTTGAAGGAATTCCAACAATGTTATATGGTTGCGTGTCGCGGGGTATGGATAGAGCTGTGCGGAGGAGGGTGGTTGTGCTGGAAATGAGATGTTTGAGGACAATATGTGGTGTGAGGTAGTTTGATCGAGTAAGTAATAATAGGGTAAGAGAGATGTGTGGTAATAAAAAGAATGTGATTGAGAGAGCAGAAGAGGGTGTTTTGAAATGGTTTGGTCACATGGAGAGAATGAGTGAGGAAAGATTGACCAAGAGAATATAGGCGTCAGAGGTGGAGGGAACGACGAGAAGTGGGAGACCAAATTGGAGGTGGAAAGATAGAGTGAAAAAGATTTTGAGTGATCGGGGCCTGAACATGCAGGAGGATGAAAGGCGTGCAAGGAATAGAGTGAATTGGAACGATGTGGTATACCGGGGTCGACGTGCTGTCAATGGATTGAACCAGGGCATGTGAAACGTCTGGGTAAACCATGGAAAGTTGTGTGGGGCCTGGATGTGGAAAGGGAGCTGTGGTTTCGGTGCATTATTACATGACGGCTGTAGACTGAGTGTGAACGAATGTGGCATTTGTTGTCTTTTCCAAGTACTACCTCGCACACATGAGGGGGGGAGGGGGTTGTTATTTCATGTATGGTGAGGTGGCAATGGGAATGAATAAAGGCAGACAGTATGAATTATGTTCATGTGTATATATGTATATATCTGTGTATGTATATATATGTATACGTTGAGATGTATAGGTATGTATATTTGAGTGTGTGGACGTGTATGTATATACATGTGTATGTGGGTGGGTTGGGCCATTCTTTCGTCTGTTTCCTTGCGCTACCTCGCTAACTCGGGAGACAACGACAAAGCAAAATAAAAACAAATAAATAAATATATATATATATATATATATATATATATATATATATATATATATATATATATATATATATATATATATATATATATATATATATATATATATATATATATATATATACATATATTAAGCCACTGCACTACCGATGGGATGAGGAAAGAGGCTGCTCTCCATGTACCTCCTTCGTGTCGTAGAAAGCGACTGCTGGGACGGGTACAGGAAGCTGGAAATCCTCGTCTTCTGTAAAGCAACTTTCTAAAAGCAGAGCAAATGGGAACCAAGTAGGGATATACCCTCCGTTAAAAGAAGATAGGCAATGAACTCAGTGCAAAATTGAAAAGAAAAAAAATGTTATGCTGAAAGAGTAAGTTCATATTAACTGCAGTACGAAAAAACAGAAATCTTTTGTTATAATCACTTAAGTTGTCATTTGGATCTTCACTTCTTTTTTCCTCTATGATGATGAAGCTGTATGATAGATTATTTACAATGAAATATATGTTGTTTGAAATTTGTTAGAATAATATTACCACGACAATTAGAGAAATTATGTCAACACAAATAAAGGATATTATGTTCGCCGATGGAGCAGTGTGTGTGGCTGTAATGCACTGTGACCTAGCTGGGATGGCATTGACCTGTTATGGAATACGTACCTCTGGACCATACTGCAACCAGGTGCACAAACGGAGGATACTGAAAGTGTACCTAGTGTGTCATGTAGGATAGCGAGAGTGTATCTGGTGTGTCGTGTCGGATAGTGAGAAATTATCTGGCGTGTCGTGTAGGCTAGTGTGATTGTGCCTGGTGTGGTGGATGGGATAGGGACGTGTACATTTTGTGTCACACGGGATAGAGAGTGTATCTGGTGTGTAGTGTGGAATAATGAGTGTGTACCTGGTTTGTCGTGTGGGATAGTGAAGTATGTCTTGGGTGTCATTTGGGGTAAATTGGGCTAAGGCAATGAGATTTCACCGGGCCATGTTTTCAGCCAGAGTATTGTGTGTTGCGTAAGGGAGTGGGAGTACACCAGGTGTAGCATGAGGCCCACTGCTATGGCGCGGCTCCTCACATGTTGGACACAGAAGTGAGGGTTCACATTGCTAGGCATTAGCACCTGACACCCACCCATTTCCGAGGCCTGACTGATGACTGGGTGGAGAGGCAGCATCACTTGCAACGCTCTTACTGGCTGAAGTCTGGCTGGAGTGTGTTCACTGGGGTGGTGGCAACAGTATCAACACTCACACCGTCCTGAAAAGTGTTGGTGGCAACACTTTCAACACTTGCATTAGCTAATGACTAGCTGGAGAGCTTTGGCAAAACTTCTCAGAACAAAAGCAAATTTAGAAACCATTTAAAAATTTATGAATTTCTTACTGGTATTCGACATCTGATTTATCTGAGAACTCGTAGCTCTCATGAAGAAACACTTTCTCATCCTACGGTAATAAAATTTGAGAGTAGTTTTTAAACACTCACACGACCTCACCATTGGTGTCAGCGTTAACAGCTCCCCCGACAACATCGCCTTACAGGGCACCTTTAACATGTCCAGTACTGGACCACTGCTAACCACTTCAACATGAGCCAGACGATACCGTGGTTATGCACGTAACTCTCACTTCCTAATCGAGTCAGGCTTCAAGCTCTCTAACTGGGATACAGCCACATGTAAGTAGTTCAGTCGACTAAGTACAATTCCCAGTAATGTTTGCTTGGAGAGTTGTGTGAAGGGAAAGTGTCACACTTGGGAGAGTTACTTGTTGAGGGGACATGAGATGGTTACAAAGGAACAGTTACATGGTGGGGAAGCAGTGTGTCGGAGATCCTATATGCTGGGGAAGCTATGATAGGGAAGCTGTGATGAGAAGCCGTGTGTAAGGAAAACTTTGTGTTGGAGGTATGTGTTAGAGAAGATGCATTATGGGGCTGTTCTTTCAGTAACCACTCTTGTAATTTGCAGCAACATCCGAAAAAGTACACCTAGGCTCCACATAAGCCTAATGAAAGGGTATTATTTAGTTTTTTAGGTTAATTACAATTCAAAGGAATCTCAGTAATAATGGACTTCTGGTTTGACGTGCATACCAGGTGCTACCTCCTTGCGGGTCCCCTCGCTATTGAAACTATGGACTTAAAGCAGCAGCGCACCCCTCATAAATCGCACCTGCCAGGGGAGATTACACTGGTAACCAGGCTACCAAAGCTGTGTGAAGGGAAAATTCAGGGATGAGGAAGCTGTATGTTGAGTGGAGCTGTGAGGTGGTGGAGCTGTGTGTTTATGGCGGGGAAGCCATGGGTTGGAGAGGCTATGTGGTGGGAAAGCCGTGTGTTGAAGCTATGCATCTCATCTTCAGTTCTCTTGTAGGTCAACTATGTGTAACTATGAAAAGTTTTGAGAACGCCACCTTTTCCACTGGTCTCGCATTTCACTTTAAACATCAAAAGACTTAAGAAAGAAACCTACACAGATATATTTTGTTGCAACATTACAACATAGTTTTTTCCACAGGACATTTAACTAAATATTATGTAGAAATCTGATGCACATTCTCTTTTTTCACTCATCTTCACTCACTAGTTTCCACCATCTTATAGATTAACCATCATCGAAGAGCAATATCCGGTGGCTCGCTCATAAACAGATGCACAGAGGAATATAGTGACACATCAGCACTGTGTTGTCTTAAGCACATAGGCCAAATAAACTCGAGGCGACGCGTGTATGGCTGGGGAAATTCAAATGTTAAACGAAATTCTATTGTAATGAACAGCATAGAATAATTAGAATGATATATGAATTTGAGGGAGAAGGAGAAAGAAGAATGAGGAGGAAGGACAGAGTTGTGCTTAATATACGTAAAGCGTTAGAAAGTAAGGTGATATTGGCCCTAGTATATGGTAGCGGTCATCATGCCAAAGTTATATAGTGGGAAATTGGTTGAAATGATACTAGGGTTTTTGGTAGAGAACGGAGGGTGTTGGTGATTTCAGGGCTGTGTGGTAAGGATTGGTGATATTGCTGGTGATGCTGGGCAATAGATGGCCTTGGTGATACAAGAGCTGTGTGGCAAGGAATGGTGATGTGGTGGTGATGCTTGGGGAATGGGTGGTGTTGGTGATTCCAGAGCAGCAGCGTGGTGATGCTGAAGAATGGGTGATATCAGCAAGCCTGTGTAGAAGATGAGTGAGGTTGATGAGAACTATGGGAACGTGTGGGTGTGGGTTTGCTCACTGGAATATTGAGAGAGAGAGAGAGAGAGAGAGAGAGAGAGAGAGAGAGAGAGAGAGAGAGAGAGAGAGAGAGAGAGAGAGAGAGAGAGAGAGAGAGAGAGAGAGAGAGAGAGAGTATACATACTTTCGTGTACGTATGTCAATATCTTACCGTATTAATAATCAGGGCTTTTTCCTAGCCCTTACCGTGCGTTTTGCTTGTTGAATAATAGTGTTTCTCTCGGACGCCAGACACGCACTTTACATACATGGGTTTGCTGGTGCCTGTCTTCATTTAGTTCTGTAAGTTTTCTTTACATGTTTCTCTACTTTCCCGAGCATGTTTCTTATTTCATTTGGTTGGATATTAACTAGTCTCTCTTTCGCTCGAGCTGAGTTCCCGTAAAATTTTATTTGATAACTTTAATTTCTAGTTTTCATAGGTATAGTTGCAGACATAAGCGCTCCGCTGCTTTCTTACAGAGGCGCTTTTACAGGGAATACACTTGAATGATGACCTCAATTTGCTTCCAATTATGAATCATCCTACATTACTGTCTTCCATATCAGCTGCAGAATTTGATTTTTTTTTCAGCCTCTGTGATATTTCATGTTTCGGTTCCTCTATTTTGCTTCTTAAGTGTTTCTGAATTCTTCTTAACTTGTCCTTTTCCAGCTGACCGACTCATGATCAGATAACACAACAGTCTTCTGCTTTGCTTCTTGTGTAAACCACTAAAAACATTCCACTGGCAGTGTGTCTTGTAGAGGTGTTGGTTGTCATCTTACTCATTATCCTGCCTGATGATACTGTTCCATCAACGTACATTATAGTTTCTCAATCATAAGCAATCCTGCGTCGTCAACGTTTGCTTCATTTTACATAACTTTCTTTCCGTGCCTTTGTACGGTGTGGTTGAGTAACTTGTGATTTATTTGCTTATATCTATCTACGTTATCTTTACGACTTTGTGCCTCTCCCTTTTTTCTAGTCTTCCTTGGGCCGAGCTGTTATAATCTCTCTTGTGTCGTCAGTACTGTATCTTAATGTATTTTCTGAATGTATTTTCTTTGACCTCTGACATTGTCTGATAACTTATTATGAATAGAACTGAGGCCGGTAACACCCCTGCGGCTACAATCTCATCATCTATCTTCCTAGTCTGTCTTCAACATTTTGTTTCCATGCTTCCTCTGGTACAATCCAGCGTTTTGGCGTATATGTCCAAGCAAAATTGAGATAAGAACAGTGTCTACTCATTTTCCTTGAAGCATCTCTTCTTAGATATTTATACAGAGAGGTCGTCTCTGGGTTTGCTTAATTTCTCCTTCATTAATGTGTTGACTAAATGTTCCAATATATGTCCTTTTTCTAGCCCTTCTGTAAACATTTGTTACGTGTGATGTCAGGTTAACTGTCCTATATTGCTTTGGGATTATCAGAGATGCTTCTTCAAGTATGGGTGTTACTTGAGCCATTTTGTAGAGATCTGGTATTTTGCTTTCGTCTTGGTTTCGGCTCATCAGTAACATCGTTCGTTAAGCTGCTGGTATTTCTTTCCTCTTTAGGGAATACCATCTGTTCCGGAGATTAATTCTCTTGAAGCTGATCTGCTGCTTTGTTGATGTCATTTTCTGAGAGAGAGAGAGAGAGAGAGAGAGAGAGAGAGAGAGAGAGAGAGAGAGAGAGAGAGAGAGAGAGAGAGAGAGAGAGAGAGAGAGAGAGAATACGTGCATACCAATGTTATTAAGAATATATGGTGTGGGAGGCAAGTTGTTAGAAGCAGTGACCCAAAGTCAGCCATAAGGGTGGGCTAGGCTATATTCTCTGCTGTCTTGGCCATTGCATAACTGTCAACCTTAGTTCTACCCAGACTGTCGTTTACTTTGTTTATTTTCTCCTTTTACAAGTTTCATTATTCATCTCTTGCACGTTTTCCAATTTACAAGGCACAAGTGTAGTCTCGCCATATTTTTCGAAGGACTCTCATATATCAATGGCTTCACCAGTCTGAGGGACGTATCTCTGGATCGTCTTGTAAGACATTAATAGTGAATTAAGGTGATCTTTACAGACCTACTTGCGCCTGCTTGAACTCGCGCCTTATCGATCATCCAAGTCTAAATATGAAAATCCAAGAGTTCGCTGCTCGCTCCACGTACGGGTTATTTCAGTGATGTGGAAGCTTTCAGCAGATGAATGTAGTCTTAGGCCAAGAGTATTGCAACAATCTGTTTTCCTTGGATTCGCGTTTTAGTGAGAAGAATTGGAATCATTTGGTTCAGGTCAGCGTCCTCATAGAAGGTATTATTAGCCTGCCCATCCTACTATCATGGATTATCTCACTAGACTAAAGTATTAGTATGCGTCCCATATTGCCCAGACTGCTGTCCCAGGCATGGAGAGAGGGAGGGAGGTCACGAACTAGCAGTTGTCAAGAAAAGTGTGTCATGACCCGCGTGCGCCATCGCAACGAAAGAAAACGTGGCAGACATTATACAATACCTTCGTTGCATATCATACCATATAATGAAAATATTCGTAGAGTTGGCTGTAAAATAGTTTTTGTTGTGAATATCGAAGAACTTCACCATTATTCACAAAAGATATGCTATTCACTTCATATGGAATACAGTCTGATTTCTGTCACACCGTTTTTGTAAACAGAGCAGTTGTGAACAATGGCAGACACATAAGAGGCTTTTAAGATCAGAAAAGAATTAAGCAGGAAACGATCATTATGTCATCATCAATTAAGGGATTCTGTACAAAAGAAATCTATCTTTATGATGAAAAATCCAAAAAAAAAAAACTTCACTTCTGGGTAAAAAGTTATTGACAATGATAGATTGACTGACGGAAGAGTTTGTGAGCCAAAGCAGATTGACAGCCAGAACACTCTGTCAGCCAGAGTATTTACCAGAATAATATGGCAGCCGGTATAGTTACCAAAATTAGTTGAGAACAGAACAGGAACAGTTTGACGACCAACTTATTATTTCTTACGAAATAGATCATTACGAACGCTCGTTAATGGGCTCGGTAATAACGATGACATATTGATACCTTAATGCTATTAGCCTTACATGCGACATGATCCACGTCAGAAAGGTATGACATATTGACATATGTTCGATAATCAGTCACAGTGGCAGAATATCACACTTCGGAGGGAATGTCACACGACCAATGATAGTCATATGCAACATGACTTTAGAGAGAGAGAGAGAGAAAGCGAGATACAGAAGAAACAGAGAGACAAAGGCAGGGAGACGCATGTCTGATTCTATATGAGTGTGCGTGTGTGTGTGTGTGTGTGTAGCACTCAGTGAAAACCAGACCTGTCAATTATATAATTTCTGTACGCAGTCTCTTCTGAAATCAATAAGCTAGAGATCGAGAGGGAGTCAAGATTCACTTCTGTTCCTTAGCATGGTAGAGGCTAAATTCCTTTGTGTATGAAAATTAGAATAAGTCGTTGTAATGTTATGTAATTTAGTTCGTCACATTGTCATGTTTGTTTGTCTGCTTATTTATCTGTTTTTGGTTAAGTGCGCTTCGTAAATATTGCACTTGATATAAATTTATGTCTGTACATTTCCGGCGATAACAAATATAATATACGTAGGTTTAATATGTTGTGTTTCTCGGAGACAAAAATATGGTTGTTTACATTTTCTGGTTGCCTCATGACGTCACTGACCCACGGCCAATCAAAGTGCAAAATAAGAGTATGGTCATTGTGTAAACACAAAGACCAACGTTGGAAGCCTAGGCTAACCGCCTAGACGACACGGCTGTACGGCGGAAGGTAAGAGAGGCACGATCCATTCACACCCACCAGACTACTGGAACACTAAGTTCCACTCACCCAGACAGGAGTGATTGGCTGGATTCGTTTACCTAATTGAGGAAAACGAATTATACACATGAATTCTGTTGTATTGATATGAGTGCTAGTAACTCAAGGGTGGGACGCTTTATCAAATGTTTCTTTTCCTACACCTTGAAGCTTTGGAACTCCCTACTCTCTAATATCTTTTCCAGTAGCCATGACTGGACTCTACAACATAATAAGAAGAAAAAAGTAATAAGACAAACGCATCAGGGAAAAGGGAATATTTTACTTACACTTATGAGACTTTGAAACCTTTTGAGTCCAGTGACTCTACTCGAAGTGTTATATCGGCAGTGTTTACCAACGTAATATTTGTACAAAGTAGTACCTACGATCCTGTTCTGGGCTGGGTAGTAGGGGAATCCTGCACAGTCATTGGTGTCGCTGGTCCCACTGCTGAATGACCTAGTCTCAAGTCAGGTTCCCACTCTCCAGTATCCCAACCCACACTTCCGCTCCACACGATCCCTACCCATCCTCCCTCTGTTCACCCAGGTAAGTCAACCAGACCAACCAGTACTGTTGTCATCCATTGTGGTACCGTCATCTCTGACGTCACACCTGAGAGAGTCATTAATGTCCCCCGTCTTCATGGCAGTGCTAGGACGAGCAGACCGCCAACCCCGCGCACCGTTGGCTCACTCCGGTCTGTCCTTTTTCTGAAGGTCCGAGGTTCCCAATGTCACCATCAAAAGAACGGCCATCCGTCTTTAAGGGAATTAAGAGTAGTAATGCCGGAGAAGATACCGCTTCAGAAAGGTTTGCTGAATACACCTAAAAAGGGTGGCGCCCCGGTTTCTAAACGTGAGGTAGGCCGATGCTGAGAGGGAGCCTTAATATTATAGTATTTTTGAAGTTTGTCTGGTACTTTTTCAAGAACCGGAATAATTTTCCTGAAAATATAGTGAAGGCAGAGGATCTTTACTGATAAGAAATATCTATTGCTTGAGTTTAATCTAAAGAAAAGGCTGGTGTAGGATTGAAGAGCAATAGTGGGATACTCTTCGATATCAACGACCGTTACTTTAAAGTTCTGAGACTAATATTTTTGATATGTTTTTGGTTGTCTGGATTTACAATATGTTGGCAACTACTCAACAGCCACTAGCATCAAAGAGCAAACCCACACGGTAATGCATGCAATACTGTGCCCAAACACTCAGTTAAGGTTCATTATACCCCATCCTCAGACGTAGATAATTTGACGGTCAGTATAGTGAGAAACCACTTGCTGGAGGATGCTCACATTCATGGCAACTAACTCACTCTTATTACGTCCACCTTGTCAGGAAATCATGATGGTGCCACAGTTTTCTCCATACAAGATTCTTGTACAATAAATGAAATCTTAACAGTGTTTGGAGCGTTCGGTGCCTAGATAACACCACTATGGTCTGCTTGGCCATCAGATGCAATGATGATATTTGTCTCAGGAAAGGAACTTGTAGAGCTGATTTTGACGTGAGCGACGTGTGTACTTGCTAATCATGATTGCTTTTGCAACACCATTATCTAGCATATTCATGATTAGATCCAACTGCAGTCTTCTCCACTGACCCTGTCAAAGCCAACACACTTGCCCTAGATAACTGAACCCCATCCCTAGCATACGTAGTATTCTTCCCTTAACAAGAATGCCAGTTTTCAATAAATGACAACTTTTGATCCTAACATTACAAAATCAGACGACAATTTATTTCCCTTATCCTGGATAAACGCACCTCCATCTCTTCTACGAGACATGATTGCACATAATAATACTGGATCCCATTCCATCCATAATTCCCTACCCTCTTTACAGCTGTCGTATACCTACCCACACTTCCAGTCTTTCCAGTGTCATCGCCTCCTGCACTGTGGCAAACAGTGGACTTGTCCTCACTACCAGACCAAGATGTCATCCATTTTCTCTATGACATATTCCACTTTGGTACTAGGAGAGTAAACTCTCGTCCCATTTTCTCTGTTTTTGTCACAAAAAGCTCTACATGACTGTCACCAAAAATTCTTGATTTCCTCGCCATTGTGTCCAGCCCTACAGGGTTGGACTTACCGATGTCGTCTGGCTTGTCATAAGTTCACTACAATCATCCTCTAGTACAAAGGCGGACTTCCTACACTTCCCATCCAACGCTGCCCTAAGTCGCAACTTGCTTCCCTTGTTTACTACGACTTTTCGTTACATCACAGTTCAGTTCTCACGTCTAATCTTATGAAATCATTTCTCATCCAAAGACTGGTATCTTTACTCTTCCTAGTACATTGTTGCATTTGATATATCATCTGGATTTTGGTATTCAACCTTTTACCAAAGCATACTTTTTGTTAATTATTTGTTTTATAGGCGAGACTAGTTTAGGTTTCTATGATGAAGATGTTCCTTGGTTCAATTATTTTTGTCGTGTCCGGGGGCCTTGGCAAGTAATCTTTAACTTCATTGTCAAGAAACTCTTGTAGTTGTCATTGTTGATGAGTACTTCTCTGATTCGGTTAGTGTTTTGGTGCAGTAGCTAACCTGTAGAGTTCCCAGAACATCGTCATATAAAGGCCCTAACCAATCAACGTTCGGTTCTTTCAAGACCTGTTATTTACACGCTGAGACATCTTCCTAAACTTATCCTTTTCCTGCACACACTTTGATGTATTCGCCTGTGTTTCCATCCACTAGAAATATCAAAGAAGGGTAATACCATCTGTTCCCGGAGATTAGTTCTGTTGAAGCTAATCTGCTGCTACGTCGATGTCATTTTCTGAGAGAGAGAGAGAGAGAGAGAGAGAGAGAGAGAGAGAGAGAGAGAGAGAGAGAGAGAGAGAGAGAGAGAGAGAGAGAGAGAGAGAGAGAGAGAGAGAGAATCCGTGCCTACCAATGGAATTAAGAATATATGGTGTAGCAGGCAAGTTGTTAGAAGCAGTCAAAAGTCTTTATCGAGGATGTAAGGCATGCGTACGAGTAGGAAGAGAGGAAAGTGATTGGTTCTCAGTGATTCTTGGTTTGCGGCAGGGGTGCGTGATTTGTAATATACCGAAAGTCAGCCATATGGCTGCGTTAGGCTATATTCTCTGCTGTCTCGACCATTGCATAACTGTCAACCTTAGTACTACCCAGAACTGTCGTTTACTTTGTTTATTTTCTCCTTTTACAAGTTTCATTATTCATCTCTTGCACGTTTTCCAATTTACAAGGCACAAGTTTAGTCTCGCCATATTTTTCGAAGGACTCTCATATATCAATGGCTTCACCAGTCTGAGAGACGTATCTCTGGATCGTCTTGTAAGACATCAATAGTGAATTAAGGTGATCTTTACAGATCTACATGCGCCTGCTGGCACTCGCGCCTTATCGATCATCCAAGTCTAAATACGGAAATCCAAGAGTTCGCTGCTCGCTCCACATACGGGTTATTTCAGTGATGTGGAAGCTTTCAGCAGGTGAATGTAGTCTTAGGCCAAGAGTATTGCGACAATCTGTTTTCCTTGGATTCGCGTTTTAGTGAGAAGAATTGGAATCATTTGGTTCAGGTCAGCGTCCACATAGAAGGTATTATCAGCCTGCCCATCCTACCATCATGGATTATCTCACTAGACAAAAGTATTAGTATGCGTCCCATATTGCCCAGACTGCTGTCCCAGGCATGGATAGAGGGAGGGAGGTCATGAACTAGCAGTTGCCAAGAAAAGTGTTTCATGACCCGCGTGCGCCATCGCAACGAAAGAAAACATGGCAGACATTATACAATACCTTCGTTGTATATCATTCCATATAATGAAAACATTTGTAGAGCTGGTTGTAAAATAGTTTTTCTTGTGAATATCGAAGAACTTCGCCATTATTCACAAGAGATATGCTATTCACTTCATATGGAATACAGTCTGATTTTTGTCACATTGTTTTTATAAACACAGCAGTTGTGAACAATAGCAGACACATAAGAGGCTTTTAAGATCAGAAAAGAATTAAGCAGGAAACGATCATTATCTCATCATCAATTAAGGGATTCTGTACAAAAGAAATCTATCTTTATGATGAAAAATCCAAAAAAAAAAAAAACTTCACTTCTGGGTAAAAAGTTATTGACATTGATAGGTTGACTGACGGAAGAGTTTGTGAGCCAAAGCAGATTGACAGCCAGAACACTCTGTCAGCCAGAGTATTTACCAGAATAATATGGCAGCCGGTATAGTTACCAAAATTAGTTGAGAACAGAACAGGAACAGTTTGACGACCAACTCATTATTTCTTACAAAATAGATCATTACGAACGCTCGTTAATGGGCTCGGTAATAACGATGACATATTGATACCTTAATGCTATTAGCCTTACATGCGACATGATCCACGTCAGAGGGGTATGACATATTGACATCTGTTCGATAATCAGTCACAGTGGCAGAATATCACACTTCGGAGGGAATATCACACGACCAATGATAGTCATATGCAACATGACTTTAGAGAGAGAGAGAGAGAGAGAGAGAGAGAGAGAGAGAGAGAGAGAGAGAGAGAGAGAGAGAGAGAGAGAGAGAGAGAGAGAGAGAGAGAGAGCGATATACAGAAGAAACAGAGAGACAAAGGCAGGGAGACGCATGTCTGATTCTATGTGAGTGTGTGTGTGTGTGTGTGTGTGTGTGTGTGTGTGTGTGTGTAGCACTCAGTGAAAACCAGACCTGTCAATTATATAATTTCTGTACGCAGTCTCCTCTGAAATCAATAAGCTAGAGCGCGAGAGGGAGTCAAGTTTCACTTCTGTTCCTTAGCTTGGTAGAGGCTAAATTCCTTTGTGTATGAAAATTAGAATAAGCCGTTGTAATGTTATGTAATTTAGTTCGTCATCATTGTCACGTTTGTTTTTCTGCTTATTTGTCTGTTTTTGTTGTTAAGTGCGCTTCGTAAATATTGCACTTGATATAAATTCATGTCTGTACATTTCCGGCGACAACAAATGTAATATACGTATGTTTGATATGTTGTGTTTCTCGGAGACAAAAATATGGTTGTTTACATTTTCGGGTTGCCTCATGACGTCACTGACCAACGGCCAATCACAGTGTAAAATAAGAGTATGGTCATTGTGTGAACACAAAGACCAACGTTGGAAACCTAGGCAAACCGCCTAGACGACACGGCTGATCGGCGGAAGGTAAGAGAGGCACGATCCATTCACACCCACCAGACTACTGGAACACTAAGTTCCACTCACCCAGACAGGAGTGGTTGGCTGGATTCGTTTACCTAATGAGGAAAACGAATTATACACATGAATCTGTTGTAATGATATGAGTGCTAGTAACTCAAGGGTGGGACGCTTTATCAAATGTCTCTTTCCCTACAGCTTGAAGCTTTGGAACTCCCTACTCTCTAATATCTTTTCCAGTAGCCATGACTGGAGTCTACAACATAAAAAGAAGAAAAAATGTAATAAGAGAAATGCATCAGGGAAAAGGGAATATGTTCCTTACACATATGAGACTTTGAAACCTTTTGAGTCCAGTGACTCTACTCCAAGTGTTATATCGGCAGTGTTTACCAACGTAATATTGGTACAAAGTAGTACCTACGATCCTGTTCTGGGCTGGGTAGCAGGGGAACCCTGCACAGTCATTGGTGTCGCTGGTCCCACTGCTGAATGACCTAGTCTCAAGCCAGGTTCCCACTCTCCAGTAGCCCAACCCACACTTTCGCTCCACACGATCCCGACCCATCCTCCCTCTGTTCACCCAGGTAAGTCAACCAGACCAACAAGTACTGTTGTCATCCATTGTGGTACCGTCATCTCTGACGACACGCCTGAGAGAGTCATTAATGTCCCACGTCTTCATGACAGTGCCAGGACGAGCAGACCGCCAACCCCGCACACCGTTGGCTCACTCCGGTCTGTCCTTCCTCTGAAAGTCCAACATTCCCAGTGTCACCATTAAGCGAGCGGCCATCCGTCTTTAAGGGAGTTAAGGGTAGTAACGGCGGAGAAGATACCATTTCAAAAAGGTTTGCTGAACACACCTAAAAAGGGTGGCGCCCCGGTCGCTAAATGTGATGTATGCCGATGCTGAGACAGAGCCCTAATATTATATCTTTTTTGAAGTTTGTGTGGTAATTTCTCAAGAGCACAAGTCAGGATATTCGTGGAACGATTGTCTTGAAAATATAGTGAAGGTAGAGGACCTTCACTGATAAGAAATTTCTGTTGCTTGAATTTAATCTAAAAAAAAGATACTGGTGTAGGATTGAAGAGCAATAGTGGGATACTCTTCGATATCAACGACCGTTACTTTAAAGTTCTGAGACTAATATTTTTAATAAGTTTTTGGTTGTCTGGATTTACAATATGTTGGCAACTACTCAACACCCACTAGCATCAAAGAGCAAACCCACACGGTAATGCATGCAATACTGTGCCCAAACACTTAGTTCAGGTTCATTATACCCCATCCTCAGATGTAGATAATTTGACGGTCAGTATAGTGAGAAACCACTTGCTGGAGGATGCTCACATTCATGGCAACTCACTCACTCTTATTACGTCCACCTTGTCAGGAAATCATGATGGTGCCGCAGTTTTCTCCATACAAGATTCTTGTACAATAAATGAAATCTTAACAGTGTTTGGAGCGTTCGGTGCCTAGATAACACCACTATGGTCTGCTTGGCCATCAGATGCAATGATGATATTTGTCTCAGGAAAGGAACTTGTAGAGCTGATTTTGACGTGAGCGACGGGTGTACTTGCTAATCATGATTGCTTTTGCAACACCATTATCTAGCATTTTCATGATTAGATCCAGCTGCAGTCTTCTCCACTGACCCTGTTAAAGTCAACACACTTGACCTAGATAACTAAACTCCATCTCTAGCATACGTAGTATTCTGCCCTTAACAAGAATGCCAGTTTTCAATTAATGACACCTTTTGATCCTAACATTACAAAATCAGACGGCAATTTATTTCCCTTATCCTGGATAAACACACCTCCATCTCCTCTACGAGACATAATTACACATAATAATACTGGATCCCATTCCATCCATAATTCCCTACCCTCTTTACAGCTGTCGTATACCTACCCACACTTCCAGTCTTTCCAGTGTCATCGCCTCCTGCACTGTGGCAAACAGTGGACTTGTCCTCACTACCAGACCAAGATGTCATCCATTTTCTCTACGACATATTCCACTCTGGTACTAGGAGAGTAAACTCTCGTTCCATTGTCTCCGTTTCTCTTACAAAAAGCTCTACCTGATTGTCACCAAAAATTCTAGATTTCCTCGCCATTGTGTCCAGCCCTACAGGGATGGACTTATCGATGTCGTCTGGCTTGTCATAACTTCACTACAATCATCCTCCAGGACAAAGACAGACCTCCTACACTTCCCTTTCAATGCTGCCTTTCTAAGTCGGTCGCAACTTGCTTCCCTTGTTTACTACGACTTTTCGTTACATCACAGTTCAGTTCTCACGTCTAATCTTAAGAAGTCATTTCTCATCCAAAACTGATATCTTTACGCTTCGTTTATTATACTGTTATGTTTGATATATCATCTGGATTATGGTATTCAACCTTTTACCAAAGTATATTTTTTGGTGATCATTTATTTCATAGATGAGACTGGTTTAGGTTTCTGTGTTGAAGATCTTTCTTGGTTCAATTATTTTTTCTCGTCCGGGTGCCTTGGCAAGTTATCTTTAACTTAATTGTCAATGAAACTCTTGTAGTTGTCATTTTTGATGAGTACTTGTTTGATTCGGTTAGTATTTTGTTTCAGTAGCTAATCTGTTGAGTTCCCACAGCCTCGTCATATAAATGCTCTAACCACACATAGTTCGTTTCTTTCAAGACCTGTTATTTATACGCTGAGACATCTTCCTAAACTTGTCTTTTTCCTGCACACACTTTGATGTATTCGCCTCTGTTTCCATCCACTAGGAATATCAAAGAAGAGTTATTTCTTATTAATGCTGAGTTCATATGGAGATTTTAACACAGTGTCTCCATAATTCTCTTTAACTTCTGTAGGTAGCTCTTCATTGCAGACAACCACGATGACTGACATTGAACTATATTCGGTATGTTTCCTACATTGAATTTTTATGTGGAAGTCCTGCGTTTTCGAGTTCACACAAATATTAACAAAAGACGGTGTCAGAGGTGATCCCACACTTAATCAATTGAATTTTCTGAATTAGTTTAACTGACAATTAAGGTATAGCATTTCTTTCCAGGATCAAGAATAGGTTAATGAACTAAAGAATATTAGCATCAAGAATTTGCCACGTGAGTTCTGCCTAAAAATGGATGGAAAATATCGTAGGGTGTCCGTAAACCTAACGTCAAATGCCATAACCCAGAAAATCATCTAATATGGTATAAAAGGTGTGTGTGTGTGTGTGTGTGTGTGTGTGTGTGTGTGTGTGTAGTTGTGCATTTTCGTGCAGAACCATTATAGATAAAGAGTGATAAACGGCAGATCCTTTACGTTACATGTAAGTATTAGAATATATCCAGAGTGAATCTGATTTGAGTTATTTAATTCAATACACTCTTCCCAGGTTCCGGGTTCATTGAGAAAGAAATTCCCCTCTCTCCTGCATGCATTTTTTACTTTGCTTTTAATTCATAAGTTTCCAGGGACAGGAAGTTATCTTTTTTTTCCCCACCGATTATATAACATCATTCAGGTAAAGCTCCTGCTTCATTCACACGATCTTCACACTATAAGCCTTCAGGATGATCAATGTTCCACATTCCCTATCTTCCTCAGAATAAACCATCTGGTATTTGGGTTACGTCCACTGGGGTTCCATCTGGTGAACGTGTTGTTACACTCGTGCGTCTGCTTATTGCTGACGCGGCTGCTGCTGCGTCTGCTGCACCTTCCGCAGGGCACCGTCCTCTCTGCCGGCCTCATCTTCGCCACACACCCCGTCCACACCGAGGCCGTGAGTAATTCACTTCAGAGTTCAAAGTCGGTCAAGAATAATAGTACAAAAGAATAAACTCTAGAACTCATAATTAACCGTAAAATAATCGATGAAGATTCCCTATAGCTTATCCAGACTTGAGAGAGGCTGGAAGAGCTAGGTGTAGTGCTGCTCGCCTCAATGGGATTCAGCATTCGTCCAGTCGCAGTCGGGGCTTCCTGTAATGGACGTAGGTAGGCACTGGAATCACTAGCGAAGAGCTGAAGTAAAGTTGCATATCGTACCCATACATGCAAGGCAACCAAAGTTAGAACCACTGAGTCACATTGGTATAGATGGTTAACATTTTATATCAGAGGCTTCATAACTGGGAAAATCTACACGCGATCAAATGTTTATGACATACCGCACCAACCTTTCTTCTCTCAGTGCAAGAAATACCTTAGCATATATTCACAACACTTTGTTATGCTTATTCAATGTCTGGCAGTGCATATCTGTCTCACTCTTTCCATAAACACACAGACTGTTAAACAGACACACACGAACACATACACACTCACACAACTTGCCGAGTAATTCTCGTATCTAGATCAAGTATATCTAGACCCAGTTGTTGGCGCAGAACTTGCACACAGATCAATTGGTGCAGCAAGAACTACATGCAGGTGTAACAAGACCTGTGTATTATCGCAGTAGCAGGTACATACAGGTGTTTTAAGACCCGTGTGCTAGCGCAGCACAACATCTACATGCAGGTGTATTTACACCCATTAGTTGGTACAGTACAAACTACAGTCTGGTTTATCTAGATCCATGTGTTAGCGCAGCAGCAGATACTCGCAGAGTTGCAAGTGTAATATATATATGTTCCTCCCCACAGGTGACGGGGCTGGTGGGCCGGGCAGACGTGCTGGCAGCCCTTAGCTTCTTGGCGGCCATCCTCTCTTACCACAGGTACTTGATGTGTTCAGAACAGCAGCTGAACTTATACACTGTCTCTGCCTATGACTTATCATTATGGAGTAAGATGATTTCGAGGAGCTCATAACAGAAGCTCCGAAATGTATCGTGAAAGAACTAGCGTTTAATTCTGCGATATATCTAGCATAAAGCAAATCTTAATCAGACTGCTGTTAGCTTAGGTCAAGTCTTGTATTGTCGTAATTACAAGTCATCTCTAATCTTCTGGCTATACAAACTAACCATAGCCAGGAGAACTTCACAAAGTCTCTCTTGTTGAGTAAGCCATAAATTGCTGATATCTTCCATTATTATTTATGGCACTACCATGCATACAGACAAGCAGGTAGGGGAATACTGAACCCATTTACCGCACCGATCGGTATCCTTAGTACCCTGTATAGACGAAGTGACACTAGATAAATTACACTCTCCATTACATGTCCAAAGATCTGTTAAATAGGTCTGTTTATTTCGTCATATGAGCAATAGTGAACGACAGTGATAGCGAGTCTGTTTCATCTCACCATCAGAGCAATAGAGAGCGACAGCGATAATCCCTGTG